>NC_081431.1:10634333-10866833 GCF_949786415.1 Peromyscus eremicus
GAGAGATGCCAAGCCCAGTGAATGTGATTTGAATGGGTTTGTAGTTCCCTAACAAATC
This sequence comes from Peromyscus eremicus, assembly GCF_949786415.1. Lineage (NCBI taxonomy): Eukaryota > Metazoa > Chordata > Mammalia > Rodentia > Cricetidae > Peromyscus > Peromyscus eremicus. The sequence goes on from NC_081431.1 coordinate 10,634,392, forward strand.
ATAAAACTGAAAATGACAGATGTCAGCACATGGAAGTGCTCCTTTAGCATCTGGTGAATGAATTCAGGCACAATTTGCTAATTTGCCAAGAAATCAGAGATTAGTAGTTAGAGACCAGCTGCTTGTAATAGTTTAGTATTATTGATGACAGGTGATAGATTCAGACAGCTAAGAAGTTTTAATGTCCAGAGGGTTCCCAGTAACAACTCTTCTTTCCTACCTGGAGTTGTTGAAGAGATGCTCTGTCCACACACAGTTGGCCATCTGGATCTATGGGTCCTGGATCCTTGGATTAAACCATGAGTGTGCTGAAAATAATCTTTATAATCAGTAATTGCATGTGTACTGAATACAGGTAGACTTTCCCCTTCTTCCTGTTCCCTAAACAGTCTAGTATAGGAACTGTTTACACGGCATTTGCATTGTTAGGAATTATAAGCAACCTAGAAGTGATTGGAAGGATGTAGGCAAATGGGGGTAAGTTATGTGCAAACAGGACACCATATATTAGGAACTTGGGAATCTGGAGTTTTTTTGTGTCCTTGATGATGGGTGGGGGTGGTCCTGGAATGTTTCTCCATAGAAACCAAAGGGTGATGGTATAAGCAGATGTAGAGCTTCCTGAGACAAATGGTAGCATATGATTCTTCATATTTTGTTTTTTCCTTTTCTGAGTATATCTTAGAGAGTATGCCCCACCAATACATATGTGAATATCTTTTTTTGTTTGTTTGTTTGCTTAGTATTTTGTTTTATGGGTCTATTTAACCAAGCTTCCTCCTGATGACTGTTTAGGTTGTTTTTCACCTTTCATAATTATAATTTATTTTTTAAAAGATTTATTTATTTATTTATTTATTGTTTTTGTTTTTTTTGTTCGTTTTTTGAGGCAGGGTTTCTCTGTGTAGCCCTGGCTGTCGTGGAACTTACTCTGTAGACCAGACTGGCCATAAACTCAGAGATCTGCCTGCCTCTGCCTCCTTACTGCTGGGATTAAAGGCATGTGCCACCACCTCCTGGCAAGATTAATTTATTTTATGTGTATAAATGCTTTGCCTGTATGTATGTATGTGTGCCACATGCCCAGGGAAGTCAAAAGAAGAACTGGAGTTACAGGTGGTTGCGAGCCACCATGTGGGTGCTGGGAATTGAACTCATGTCCTCTGAAAGAGCAACCAGTGCTCTTAAGCACTGAGTTATCTATCTCCTCTGGCCCACTGTCTGGGATTTTAAATATTGTGTTACAGTGAACAAACCTGGCTTGTATATAAGTCACTTCACACTTTTAGGGATTGGAGTTTTATTATACACAAAATTCTTAGATGAGGCTCATAGAGCAAACACTTAGGAAGCCACTGATGGGACCCAGTATTTGTTTTGCCTCTGAGGGAAGGAAAACTGTAGTTGATACAACTGCCAGCTGTGTGGTAGACCTGAGCATCACAGGCCTCCAGTGTCCTTAGATGTCTGGTTATAGTTCTGGAAACTGGGACCGCTGCCTTACTTTTAAAGAACTCTGATCACACTATTGCTCTGATAGCAGAGTATTAAAAGACACTGGCTTCAGTTTTGCATGGGACAGGACAGTCACATTGGTTCTGATAGTGGGTCTGTGGCCGGTTACTGTTGAGTGCTTTCTTTCACATAATTCTCATTAAAGGCCTTTAATGTGTAGGTAATTGCCATCATTTTGAAAATGAGTAAGCCAGGATGTGGAGAGGCAGCATCTCACATGTTCCCGACCTCAGCAGCATGACACTAAAAGAGGTTTGTTTTTTTTTTTTGTTGTTGTTGTTGTTGTTGTTTGTTTGTTTGTTTGTTTTTTAATGCAGGACTTTTAACAGAAGAAAATCATGATGTATCCTTTCTTATTTTAATAAAATATTTTGTTAATTCTTGCCAGATGGTGGTGGTTCATGCCTTCAATCCCAGCACTCAGGAGGCAGAGGCAGGTGGACATCTGTGAGTTCAAGGCCAGCATGATCTACAGAACTAGTTCCAGGACAGCCAAGGCTACACAAAGAAACCCTGTCTCAAAAAACAAAAACAAACAAAAACAGAAAAACACTTTGTTAATTCTTTGAGAATTTCATACATACAATGTATTTTGATAATGTTTGGCCCTACTCTTGCCCTCTAACTCCTCCCAGATCTACTCCCACCACTCACTATTTATTTTTTAAAACACACCAAGTCCCATTTGTGCTCATGAGTATGGGTTCATCCGCTGGAGTGAGGCTGACCGACCAGGGGCCACACCCTTAAAGAAAGCTGGCACTTCCTCCCCAAGCAGTCCTCAACTGACTGTAGAGTCTCAGTTGGGAGGGGGTGCTCTTGAGCCTCTTCTCCTCCCCGTGGTGGAATGTGGACTATCTTGATCTGGTGCAAGCAACCAAGCTGCTGAGGTTCAGGGCAGCAGTCCTGTCCTGCCAGGAAGACACTCTTTCACCCTGTCCTCGAGACCTCTGGCCCTAATAAGCTTTCTGTCTTCTCTTCCCTGGGGACTAGGAAGTATGACACAGGTGTCCTGTCTGTGGCTTGAGCACTCCACAGATTCTCTGTGTACTTGGAGCAGTTGTGAGTCTCAGCATTCACTGCTGCTGAAAGATGCTTGCAAGCCAAGAAGATGCATTTGTCTCTGGGTTTTGCCTCCTTTCCTCTTGAGATGCTGTCCAGTGTAGTGGTTGAAAGCAGGAATTCAAAAGTAACTTTAATCCTCTTTGCTAATGTGTAGCCAGCAGAGTGACAGTGGGAGTCCCTTTAGCCTGGCTCTTGTGCTTGTGGCTTCTGAGATTGTAAATCTGGTCACCCAGCCCCCAGTCTTGGAATCAAACATTTCTCTAAAGAAAGTACCACTTTGTGTAGGTGGAGTTTTCTCATCCTGGGACCTGCTTCCAAATGACCACACAAAGGCTTAATATTAATTACAAATGTTCGGCCAATAGCTCAGGCTTATTACTAACTAGCCCTTACATTTTAAGTAAGCCCAGATTCTTTATTTACCCTCTGCCGTGTCGCAGTGCCTTTATTAGCATGGCACGTTCATCTCCTGGTCCCTGTGTGGTCTGACGACTCCTCAGATTCTGCCCTTCCTCCTCCCATCATTCTCAGTTTGGCTTTCTCACCTAACTTTATCCTATTCAGCTATTGGGCAGTCAGCTTGTTTATTAAACCAGTCATAGTTACATATATTCACACAGTGTACAGAAGGATTATTCCATAGCAACTAGGCATTTTTCATGGGTGAGTCTGGAAATTACATTAAAAAAAAAAAACATTAACTTTTTAACTTGCTTAATAAATTCTTATTTGTTTACTATGGTTTGATATTTTGAGGAAATTATAAAATTTTATTTCATCTTCTCAAGTGAAAAAAAGTTTAAGATAATGCTTTTATTTATTCTTTGAGAATTTCTTACAATATATTTTGATCATATTCCTTCTCCTCCCCAACTTCTGCCAGGTCTTCCCCCACCTCTCCACCCACACAACTTCATGTCTTCTTTATCTCTTTAAAGGGAAAAAAAAGCTGTGGAGTTCATGTTGGCTAACCACTCCTGAGCTTGGAGCCTGCTGTGGAGTGTGGGTGCTATATATTATTAATTATTATACAATATTAATTATTCCATTGAAGAACACTGCTTTCCCCTTTCCAGCAGCTATCAGTTGCCAATAGTTCCTTGGGTAGGGGTGAAACTTGGTGCTTGTCTCCCTCCTCAGTGCTGGGAGATGTCTGGCTTGAGCTCATGCAGGTCTTGTGCATGTTGTCGCAGTGTCTGTGAGTTCATACATGCATCTACCCTGTTACATCTGGGAAAATGGTTTGAAGTCACCTCTCTCCTGATGCACTGATCTGTGGGTGTAGCAGAATGTTATTGTAAGTCATTTTAGCAGAATAATAGTCGTAGATTTTTCCTTCTGGACTCATGGCCTTTCTAGAGTCAATTCCTTGGCCACTTTAGCAGTGTCAGGTATGGGTTCTGTCTTGTGGAGCTGGCCTTAAATCCATCTTTAAAGAAAATCTGCTGGTTGCTCGCATAACATCTGCGTCACTATTTCGCCAGTGCTTACCTTGCAGCCAGGTCATTATTGTAGCTTGCAGAGTTCATAACTGGGTAAAACTGATGATTACTTTTCTCCTCCAGTAAATGTATTGCATCTTCCAGCACTATGAGTGCAGTTCAGGAGAAGCAAAGCTTCCATATGATTTCTACATGTTCTGTGTCATAAGTGTGTAGTATCCTCAGGAATAGGGTCTTATCATCAAGTTGTAGAGGGTGACCGGTACTATTGACAATAGCCTGTAATGTTTGGGGGGGGGGGGGGGTCTATAGGACCGAATTGGCCAACAACACAAAGGATATAATCCATTCTTGATACTGGGGGAGGTATTTGGGAGCCTGTGATGTCTAGTTGGGATATTTTGATACATGTATGTAATGATCATATCCTCGTAATTGATCTCCAATTGATATCCAATATCTCAAACATTTATCATTTTTTTGTGTTAAGAGCATTTAAAAACATTTCCATTAGCTAGCTATTTTGAAATATATAATTAATTGTAAATTATTGTACTGTGTTATAGGATATTAGAAACAGGAAATTTTGCTGGGCAGTGTGTGGGAGCCCGTTCTCGGGCTCCTCGTGGCTTTACCCAGCAGGTCCGCATGGAGGATGATCAGGACCACAGGCCTGAGTGCAGGTGTCTGAGATGATCTGCACTTGGCTGTGCTGGGGGAGGAGGTCATTTGCTCCACCCCTTGACGTCTCTATAAAAATCCTGGGGCAGAGACAGTCGGGGCCCGTTGGAAAAGGTTCCAGGCCCTCTCGAGGCTATCCTTTATTTTCTATCTGTTTATCTCTGCAAGATTCTCTGCAATAAATCCTTCTATCTAATATTTCCTGCTGCTCGCACTCAAGAAAACTCTGGGGAGCTGTGGGATTGGTGGGAAAACGCCCCACAGCAGTGGTGGCACACATCTTTAATCCCAGCACTCAATAAGCAGAAACAGGTGGATTTCTGTGAATTTGAGGCCAGCTTGGTCTACAGAGTGAATTCCAGGACAGCCAGGGCTACACAGAGAAACCTTGTCTTGAAAAACCAAAAAAAAAAAAAAAACCTAAAAAAAGGAAAGAAATAGGAAATTTTGTTAAAACTTAAGTTTAGGCTGATATATATATATATATATATGTTAATATACATATATAATTATAATATACAATTATTCATGTGTGATAGTCTCAAGATAATACCATTCACAAGACTTACTGAGGATTTAGTTTTCTTTTTTTAAAAAATATGTTCTAGTAAGGATATAAATTTAAAATACGGTTCTATGGTCTCTTGAAATATTTTTTCTTTTTGTTTATATCAGTTTAGCATCTAGTAAACTTGTTTCACTTTGCTTTAAATATTTCAAGATTAGTTTTTTTCTTTAGTTTTGATTTTTTAAAAATGTGTAAAGAATTTACATGGTTTTAAGTAATTTCCTTGCTCCTCCATTGGTAACCTTTAGTTTACCCTTCTAGGGTTTGTTTCAACAAATACAAGCAAGTGTGTGTGTGCGCGCGCGCGCGCGCGCGCGCGCGCTGTAGAGAAGGCTCATCTAAAGCACTTGTGTTTTGTTTCCTGGTAATTCTTCTTCCATGATGTTTTCCTGTCTGTCTTTTCCTTCTCTCGAGCACCCAGTGTCCATCATGTGTAGTGGGTAGCCATTCCAGCTTTGTTCTGGAAGTTCCAACCCCCATTGAGACTTCGGCAACTGTCACGCCTACAAGGCGGGGCCAAGGGAGGCACCTGGGGACCTGAGATCTGGATCGGCGAACACTCTCTTGGTTCCAGGACCCTGGATGGTGGAGGTGGACAAAGCAGAGCTCCAGAGAACACCGCTGGACTGTGATACATCTTCCCCAGACCCCGCGACCTACCTATCCCTTAATTTGTAAGTTACGCCATTAAATAAATCTCCTTTTAACTACGTGGAGTGGCCTTAATAATTTCACCAATATCTGGCGCCCAACGTGGGGCACGAACCCACGACCCTGGGATTAAGAGTCCCGTGCTCTACCGACTGAGCTAATGGATAGGTATAAGACATTATGGTAGATTATTATGTATACTAGTAAACAAATTTAGTAAAATAGCAGCCTTAAATAATTTGCACTGGCCGGGCGGTGGTGGCGCACGCCTTTAATCCCAGCACTCGGGAGGCAGAGCCAGGTGGATCTCCGTGAGTTCGAGGCCAGCCTGGGCTACCAAGTGAGTTCCAGGAAAGGCGCAAAGCTACACAGAGAAACCCTGTCTCGAAAAACCAAAAAAAAAAAAAATAAATAAAATAATTTGCACTGTAATTTGCACTGTTATGGATTCTTATATGTTGATACAAATGTAAACTATTTTTATATTCCTGTTTAAGATAATTTGTATATTGATACAAATACAGAACTATACTTGTTATAATGTACATATATTTCTACTCTTATTTGAAATATTTGTATATTGATACAAATGTAAATTTATATCTGTCATACTTTATGTATGTTCTACTTCTGTTTAGGATATTCGGTATATTGATATATATTTAAGATTATTGTCATATTGCATATCCCACTACATACTCCTACCTCTGTTATAAATATTGATATATATTTAAGATTATTGTCATATTGTATATCACACTATACACTCCTACCTCTGTTATAACATCTTGTGTATTGTCACAATTTTGAAGTCATCGTTCTTTACCATACACTTGCTTATAGACTGTCTACCTTGTTTACGTGAAGCCTTAGTCCTTAGGTTATTTCGGTAGATAAGACTTATAGATTTATAGTCACCTATGCTTGTCATCTCTATAGTTACATTAGTTAGGTTATCCAGATTTACAGATACATAGGTCAGATGGACAGGTAATCTTCAAACACTTCATAGACCTAGAGAATATGGCATTTAAATAACTTAGAATTCTGTCGATGTGAGACACAATTGCTCCTGGCTGCACCAATTTGATCCCGAGAGAATGTTGGGCTTCTAGACATTTCCATTTGGAAGTTTGTCTTCTTGGCACAAAATGGCCTACTGGGCAAAGAACTGCCCTTGCCTCAATGGCTGACAGTACAAATGCAATGCTGTCCTTTCTGGACAAGCGGGACACAAGGAAAGCGACCACTGTACTCTGCCAAGACAGGGTAAGATGGTCTTTCAGAATTCCTGCTTCTGAAAATGGTCTGTCAGATACTTTAGGCCTGTAGCCAATTTGAATGCACCAACAATGCTGAGAAACATTAGGTGACTGTCCAGGCTGCCAGCTGTCTCGGTCTACTCTCACAAGATTCCCAAAAGTTGCTTGCATCCATCTACCATTTCTCAGGTACCATTATATTCCTTCTCAGGTCTTTGATGGGATTGAAGACTAGCAGTTATAGTTACAACTTAGTAGATAGAACATATTAAGTATTAGATTCAGGTTCTTTAGGATAGGACACCTTTTGGAATGATCTTTGTAACATGCCATTTACCTATGCTCTATACTTCTCTGGATTTTAATATGTGTTTCTTGCTTGATATTGTTTGCATTGGTTGTAGTTCCATCTTATCTAGGTCATTATCCCTCATTATTCCTGGACAATATTTGATAACCATTCCTTTATATATAGTCTTGTATTAGGTTAGAACTTTCTTATTTAGACAAAAAGGGGGAGATGTAGTGGGTAGCCATTCCAGCTTTGTTCTGGAAGTTCCAACCCCCATTGAGACTTCGGCAACTGTCACGCCTACAAGGCGGGGCCAAGGGAGGCGCCTGGGGACCTGAGATCTGGATCGGCGAACACTCTCTTGGTTCCAGGACCCTGGATGGTGGAGGTGGACAAAGCAGAGCTCCAGAGAACACCGCTGGACTGTGATACATCTTCCCCAGACCCCGCGACCTACCTATCCCTTAATTTGTAAGTTACGCCATTAAATAAATCTCCTTTTAACTACGTGGAGTGGCCTTAATAATTTCACCAATAATCATGGGAGCTGCTGTCATCATGCCCATAGAGTTCACCTTTCGAGTGGGAAGTGTTCATGTCGATATTATGTTTGCTCAGGAGCAGTGTGGGAGGATTCTCCTTGGTTTACCTCTCCAGTAAATGACAGCTCGGTGGAGTGTCAGAGTAGGGTCTCTGCTGTTCTTTGACAGCTTGTGAGAAGTGGTGAGTGATAAGGAGCTAGAAACTGGTGTGGAGAAGAGTGCCTCAGGTAACCCCAGTCAACGTGTGTCTTCACCTAGTCCATGAGTTCCTTAGGTTCAGGCCTTTATTTTTTTTTCTAGAACATTTGCATCCCTTTGTAGTTGGCAGCCTGAGGAGTCAGGGAAATGTGAGGTAATCTTACCACGTGTTCTCTCAGGAGCCCAGTAGTCTGTCTGTCTTCCTGTTTGACCTGTGCATCTGTCCTCTGAACCCTTCACTTACTGTTTCTATTTAATGTGGAGTGTTAGGAGTGGATGTAGCTGTATCTTTTATGATGCTGTAGCTTGTTCCCTGACTGTTAATCTCGGGTCTTGAAGAAGAGATGCAAACGTGCTGTTGTGTTGCCTTCTGCTCCCAGCACTCTGTTTCCCATTTAATTTGTAAAGAGAGCTATCCAGCAGTACACATTGAGTGTGCAAAATAATGTAACTAGTGACTGAATTAGGGTAAGTTATTCAACCGGACACATGCATGGTACATAGTGAGCCTCAGTGGATGCTGGCTCCTCTTTCCTTTGCCCATTCTCTTACATTTTGATAATCATTTTTAATTATACTGATTAATGTATTTTCAGTTAGAATAACATTGTATACATTTGAAATAGACAACAGAAAAATAAAGTATTTGTGCACTCCAGCGTCTCCATGACTCCTAGCTTCCCTCCCTAGAGGGTATGACTCACGTTTTGTCTCTGTGGAACTGTCTGGAGGGACCTGTGCTTACAGAAGCATAAGCAATGCTGTTTGCTCATGCTCATGCTTATACACACCTTTACAAGGATGTACCATCCACACGGGTGTGTGTCACCACTGTCTGGCCTCTGTGTCTAATCTAGTGGCTGGCTCTGTCCTCTGATCCTCAGGCAAGCTTTATTAGGGTACACAATATATCACCACATGTGGTGTGAAACTTTATCATTTTTATGGCTGCTGCTTTCTGTCATCCTTAGACATTGCAAACATGAGACAAAATACACACACAGACCAGTTATGTGCCTGCTGCCGTTTCCTCAAGTCCCTCTTGTTCCTCCCCCCACCCTGTGTGTGTGTGTGTGTGTGTGTGTGTGTGTGTGTGTGTGTGTCCTTAGCCTACTGAAGATTTATCTTGGAGTAAGGAGTGATACTCTCCACGGAGAGATCTAAGTTTATTTTTTCTAGTTGCTGTAATATTATGTCTCCATTGATATGAAGTACAAGTGTTGACATTTCAGTGTCCTGAGCTGTCCTGTGTGTTGGAGTCTGTTACTCAGACAGACTGTAGTTCTCTCCTTGTAGCTTCTCCCCTTGCTTTGTTATCATGGACACATTTAATTGTGTGGATTTTCTGGTTCTAGGAAAAGTCACTGGGCTGGAGAGATGACTCGGTGTTTAATAATATTTACTACTCTTGCTAAGGACCTGATTTTGATTCCTGACGCTTATGACAGGCTGCTCACAACCACCTGTAACTCCAGCTCCAGAATATCTGATGCCCTGTTCTGGGCTCTGTAAACACTTACATACATGTCCATATAAGTATGCATGTGCTCACACACACACACACACACACACACACACACACACACACACACAAATATTTTTAAAAGCAAAGTTCTAACTAGGCAGTGGTGGTGCAGGCCTTTAATCTCAGTACTCAGGAGGCAGAGGCAGGTGGATCGCTGTGAGTTCAGGGCCAGTCTGGTCTACAGAGAGAGTTCCAGGAGAGCCAGAGCTATTACACAGAGAAACCCTGTCTCGAAAAAAAAAAAAAAACAAACAAACAAACAAACAAAAAAAGTGAAGTTCAGCTCTCTAGAATGAATCCAGGAAGTGGTTCCTTTGTATGTGGTCTGTGTCTAACTGAGTTGTTTCTCTTTGCCATTAAAGTGAAGAAAATGAGAAGCTGCAGAGATCGAGGAAATATGTCATCTGCTCACCGACTATCTGAAAATGAATGAAAACTTGAATCTAAGAAAGGAAGCAGGGATGCAGGACCATAGTAATAACATAACTGGTGACAACCAGGCATGCTTAGGAACAGTTCTGGTAAAATGACTGAATTTTATTCAGTCCTTTCAAATATTTATAAAAGGAAATGGACATCGTTTAGAAATCTTCAGAAGTCCAGAACAATTAATTCTTGGCGACATTAGTAGAATAGTTTATGTTTTATACTGGTGGACTCCTTATGTGCTATATGTCCATTGTCACCAAGTCCATTCATGGACCACCCCTGCCTCAGTTACTTGGTCTTTTAGCTGCTTTCTCAGCTAGTCTTGTTAAAAGCATTCTTGGATTTTTCTAGATGTTTTAGTATGTTGGTCCTTATCTTTTTCTTTCTTGTCTTCCTTTCCTGACCAGTAGATTTTATTTATCTGTTTATGTTTGCATGTGCATGCAGCCTGGTGCACATGTGGAGATCAGAGGATAACTCGTAGCAGTTGGGTCTCACCTTCTACCATGTGGGTCCTGGTGATCAAATTCGGGTTGTTGGCAGATAATCCCCTAACCAGTAGACTTCGTTATCCATCATTCTAATAACTTTTACCTTGATATTGTGTTGGTACCTGTTTGACAGACTCCATGTTGAGATCAATATGCTTTCTTAATAACCTGCCTCTGGACATCTGAGCATTGCTGAAGGTATTACTACCACCAGACCTATCATAGACACACTGAGTCTATAACTCCAAACTCAGCTGGACTGTCGTCTTTAGTGAACTCACCTTTCCTGTCTAAAGAGGTTATTTCAAGAATTTCCCGCTCCCTGAAATCCTCTCTGTGCCATCTTCACTGTTAACCTCCATCCAGGGAACTCAAGAACCATCAGATTAGAATGCCTCCAGCTTCCCACTGTCCAGTGTCCGCATCTTCTACATCTTGACCTGGTTTCTCTTCCTTTCTGTTTGTCACAGGAGAAGAGATGTCTTTCTCCTAGCTGCTGGACAGTCTCTCCATGAGGGCTCTGGTTCTTCTCCTTTCCAGCTCCCTAGGACCTCAGCTTCCTTCTCACTTCTGTTCTCTTCAGCCCCTTTCCCCACTTCATCCTTTCATTGGCATTAAATACAGTCGGTTCTCTCCCTCCTTAAAACAGAACTGCAAAGGAGCAGTCACTGCCGTCACCTCACCTAAGCACCCCTTCCCCTCTCCCTGGCTACCTTGTCATAGCCTCTTCAAAGCCAGCTGCTTAGATTGGTGACCTGCTGTAGCTGCTTCAAGTCTCCAGACATAGTAGAGCATTCAGAGAAAGCGCAAGCCTGGTGAGCTGGGTGTGGACGCATTTTATTCAGAAGTATCTAAGAAAATATTGCAAGAACAACATAAGGGAGAAGTTTCTGCAGTCTGGGCTTGAAAATTGAAGATCGATGATTCTGTTGTTGTTAAGTCTATGAGTAAGAGTTAATTTACAGTTTTGACTGTTGCCACAAAGATGAGTTTGAAGTCAGGGCCATGCCTTGTTAAAAAGAACAGTAGGAAGACCAGAATTGTTCACTGGGCCCTGGCTTGGGTGAAGGGAGGGCGGGTGCTCTGACAGGATGGCGGCTCTCCTGAGGTTAAGCCTGTGCTGAACATGAGGTATCTTAGTTGACTTAGTGACTTTCTCAGAATGTAATTGAAGATGTTTCCTCTCTCCTGTAACTTTATTGAACCCAACTAGTATTTCCATAAAATATTTTACTGATTTCCATATATTTTCTGGTTTTATAGTTACATAGATACAAAAAGAATTTTCCCCAAACATATCTTTTCTTATTAAAAGCATCGCAGATTGTCAGTGCTCCTGCTGTGTTGAGTAGGATAGTTGATGGGACATGCTGAGGAGTTTCCACTCACTGTTACATCCTGGTTTCCAAACAGAGATAAGAAATTGTAATGTTAACTCCTACACAGAGTTAACTTTACCTTCTAAACATTTACCCAATTATAATGACAATTCATTAACATGCTGTTAAATATCATTGGCTAAGATTTCTTTAGTAAGAAATCTTCGGTTCATGAACAAATCTAGGTTCGTGGAATCTGTTAATGAACCATATTAGCCACTTTTTAAAATTCAACATTGTAGGTTCTCAGAACAGATCACTTCTGGTCCCTCAGAGCAGATCCAGGAAAGACTGCCTCTCATGTGAAAGGACAAGCAGATCACCACTTACATGGTTTCTTAGATTCTGCATGCTTAGCATTGGAGCTGTCAGGAGGGTTGAGTGGCAATTTAAGAGCCAGCTTTTTAAAATTGCTAAACTTAAGTGTTTATGTCTTATGCTTCTACAAATGCATATGTGAATGTCATCAAATCTATGAAGTATAAAATAAAGTCATTTTCCTGTTTGGTGTATTGTGTTGGAGATGTTTAGTTGTGTTGATTGTTTTACAAGTTGTGTTGTTTTGTTATGTGGTGCTGAGGATTGACTCTGCAGTCTCATTCATGCTAGGCAAGTGCTATCCACTGAGCTGCATGCCTAGCCCAGTTTTGCTGATTTTAAAGAGTTAAATAAAGTAATTATTGGTTACTTTCTAAAAGACTTAGGTAGGATACTTAAAATAAATAGTGACATGCTTTGTGAGAGTCACTATAGTGAATGACAGAGGTGGGTAAAAGATACAATGCTCAACACCTTAAAAACTTACGTTTGTAGATGGCACTTGCATGGGAAGGTTTTAGGTGTCATTTGAAAGATGTGCTGAATGCTGTGGGGACACAGGAAAGTCCCCGGTCTTCCATTCTCAATGAACATTCCTCTCTTCCAGTGGTTTCAATACTTTTACGTTCATGAAACTACTTTTTCAGAGACACCATATACCATTGTACCGCTTCCACTTGAAACACTGTAATGAAGGATAGTGGACACATTCTTGTGTGATCTCATTGTGTAACAAAGGAAGCACACCAAATGAGGGAGAGATTCGGATGGGGCAGATTGATTGCTTGATCCTTCCTTATGCACTATGTCCTGAGTACCACAAGGAAGATCCTCAGCCACGCTCTGAACAGGGTGGAGCTCCTCTGTGTCTATGATAACAAGCCAAAGTGGCGTGCTGAAAAGAATGGACATGGTATCTGCTGGGGGTGGGCCCTTGACAGTGAGCCTTGGATGCATGCATTCTGGTAAGCTATGGCCTCTCTTCCTCTCTTTGTAGCCAGCTCTCAAGTAGTATTCTCTTCAGCTGCCCAGAGGTACCAGACTCTTCAGTCATGGTTATCGTGGGTTTGCCTTTGGTGAACGTTCACTCTGTCAGTAATTAGGCACATGTTTAGGATCTTTATGCTTCCTGGTGACCTTGGTCTGTTGTGAAATAACTCCTACTTTTGCATGACGCTGTGTTGGAGTCTGTTTTGTCTGATGTGCTCCTGGTGTTTCCCGCTGTCTTATGCTCAAAGATTGCATTGCCCGTCTTTTCCATCATTTTACTTTCAGCCCATCTCTGTCCTGATACTGAAAGTATCATGCATCTAGGTTGTTAAAAATTCATTTGACAGTACGCTTTTTTCATTAATTATGATTATGATTGGTTTGGTTGTAAGTTGAGATGCTGCTCTTTTGATTTGATTTGCATATCTTCTTTGATGTTATTATTTGTATTCTCTTCTTCCTTTCTCATCTACTTCTAAGCTAATAAAAACTTTTCCTAGTATCCCGTTTTTATTTCTTCCTTGGCTTCTTACTACTGTATTGTGTTTTGAGGTACACTTCTGTAGAGTTGCCTAATGCATGCATAGTTTATTGCAGCCTGCACAGACCAGTCCCCCAACCTCTGCATGCATTCACACATACTTCCACGTCTTATGTTCAACATATAGCATTATATTATTTTACTTTAAGTGGTCATATATCTTTTAAAGAGATCGAGAGGTGGGAAAACATGTACTCACCTATATTTACGCACATATTTACTGCTTCTGAGTTCTTTATTCCACTTGCTCTCTGTGATCACTGCCCATACAGTGTTGTGTCTGCATTAACAAAATCTCTCAGCTCTTACTCCTCTAAAATGACTCTGTCTTGCCTGCAAAGAACATTTTCACTGGATGAAGACTTCAGAGTGCACTTGTTTTTTTCAAGCTTTTTTCTCAAACTGCAAATTCCAGGCAGTACGCAGCTCCCCCAAATCTCCACTACTTCCTCTCAGCTTCTACCTGTAACCGCTAATGTGCTTCTTGGAGATTCTTTTGCTCATACTTAGACAAGCTCTTGTAATTCATATAAAAATTCCACAGTCCTCTGTGATTTCATTTTCTCTTACTTTCTAGCCATCATTGTTAGCTCCAGCTGCATCCGCAGATTCCTTTAACTAGTAGAACTTGTTTCCTACTTGAATTTAAGTTGTGTGGTACTAAGTGGACTAGGGTTTGTCTCCAGATGGAAACTGTGTGTGTGTGTATTTCTGCTGGCCTGGTGGCACACTCCTGTAATCCCAGTGCTCAGGAAACTGAAGCAAGAAGATCATGAGTCCACACCAGCCTCAGTTTGATAGAGAGTGTAGAGAGATCTTCTCCCGTTTTTTTTTTCTTTTTGGTTTTTCATGATGGTCTCTATTACATAGCTCTGGCTGTCCTGGAACTCACTATGCAGACCAAGCTGGCCTCAAACTCAAGAGACTCACCCACCTGTCTCCAGAGTGCTGGGATTAAAGATGTGTGCTACCTACCATACCTGGTCCTGAGAGACCTTTTTAAGTGGGGGAGGACAATTTTGCTTAGTGAAGATTCTTTTTTTGCATCCTAAGCTTCTTTCCCAATTTTGCGTGCTTTCTGCATTTAGCTTTTCTAAGCTGCCTAAGAATTGCCTTTAATGTTTTATCTAGAAAACTATATATTCTATTTTACTGACAGGCTTGTCCAATACAAGCTATTCTTCTGTTATGAAAGCATAATTTCTAGATTCTTCTGCTAACATGACTTGGTAAAGTGCAAGTGTTGCTGTTAGTTTTAAGTAGCCAGGGCCTGTATTTGTGCTGCTGTAATTTATTTAGAAAGTAGCATATTACCAAGTCTGGGGCAGAGCTGTGGCAGCCCTGCCTTGCAGTCTAATACTGTGTGGTCTCACTTTGCAGGAAGTGTGAAGATTCAGTCATCAAGCAGATTTGTGTCTATAAGAACACACAGTGCTCATTTGCTATTAGACTGGGGTTAATAAGTTGGTGCGGCTTTGGGCAGTCTTAGGTGTCACTGCAGCACAGTAGAGTGCTGAGCCTAGTGCTGAGCCTAGTGCTGAGCCTCCGTCACTTTGGGCAATTAGGAGGCTGTGTTCTTTATTACCATAGCATCTCTTGCAGCCTCGTTTTCTCGGCCACAGCCAAGATTTCACAAAGGAGAAAGTCACAGTCTCCTTGAAGAGTAAGGAGGCCCCTTGTCCTCTGAGATGTGTTTGGTGGTCTTCTTGGTTAGATGTTGAGCACCTTCAACTTGACATGGCTTGAGAAGGAAGCTTGTAGGTGTGGGCACGTGTGAATACACATGAGCAGAGGCCATGAGAAGGGGGATTTTACTTTCGCAACTTCCGTGTTTCAAGAGGAAAAAGAGTGCTTGTTTCATCAAGAAATTCCTTACAAGTTGATGTCTCCCCCATCTCTCTGTCTAACTCTAGCCCTTCACCTCACTCCAGGCTCTCCTCAAATGCCAGCCCTTCTGGGACAGCCCTTGTCTTATAGTCCCTAACATGCCTCATTGCTTTTCATACCAGGAGCTGCTGCTCGGTGCTTTGTCGGCTCACATATTCATTGTCCCTCTCTCTGTTTCCCTCTGCTGAAGGAGGAATTGTTTGAGGACAGATATTTTGTCTATTTGGCTTTCTCTTCTCCTCTCCTGTAGGACAGTACTGTGGACATGATAGAAAACAGTTCTCCTGACTGAGAAAAAGAGTCAGTGAAGAGTGAGGTGGAGAGGTGGGCTTGAAGCTGAAGCTGGCGCTCTGCAGTGACTTGGAATAACTTGCTACTAACTCAAGTCTTTGACTCCATCGTGAGAGCCAAATGGAAGAGCTCTTCCCCCTTACCTGTTTCCTTTCATGCATGTGGGAAGATGGGGTGCTTCTTCCTTTAATATCAGGCTTGACAACAGCTGAGCAATGAAAATAATGAAAAGAAATCATAGCCAAGCTAGTAAAGTGAGGTACCATGTAGAAGAAAATATTCCTTGCCTAGAACAAAAACAAGCACGACATACCCTGTGGGAGGATTTGAATTTAGCAATTGAAATTGGGGTCTAATTTTGAAATATATTTATGTCTGGTGTGACTGAGCAAAATTGTGAAAGCATAATTCTCTATTGACTTTCAAGATTTCTGATTTTTCCCTGGCATTTATAAACTGCACTTACTTGTTCAGAACTTACCAGTAACCTTCTGACTTCAACATCAAGTCAGAAATATTTCAAGCAGTGAAAGAGCTCTTGCCCAAGTAAAACGTCCAATGCAGTTTTCCTTTTTCTAGGATTGACAGGGTAAATAATCCTACCTTAAAAATCTTAATGTAGTTACTCTGTTTTATGTGTGTGTTTTGCCTGCATGCGTGTATGTGCCTCACGTGTGTGATTATGTCTGTGGAAGCCAGAAGAGGACATTGGATCTCCTGGAAATGGAGTTCTGATTGGTTGTGAGCTACCATGTGGGTGCTGGGAATCAAACCCAGGTTCTCTACAAGAGCAGTAACTGCTCTAAACTGCTGAGCCATATCTCTAGATCCTCTGCTGATATTCACACACAACTTGGATGAACCCAGAAGAGTCAGAGTTCTCTAAACCACGTCTTCCTCCTCTGAAATGTGGGTGTGCTTCTCTATAGAGTTGCTGTGAAGAACAGAAGAGGTAATGCCCATTAAGCAATCACCACACCTTGAGCCATAACGTGCAGTTTTATTATAATTGTGGGACAGAGATGTGTGTCTTTAATTACTTTATCATTTGTTTGCTGACTGGCTTGTTCATGTCTTCACTTGCTTATTCTTTACCTATTTGTTAGAGTCTTGCACCTTCCTTTAACTGGCTTAGTGTGGCCAGTTGTGCAGGGATTCATATCTGTGACTAGAAACCATCTGGAGGCTGTAGGAGAAATTTACAGTTTTTCCTTTGGACCACTGAATTTTCAAGATGTGGGCCTTAGACAAAGATGCCCAGTTTTTGCCTCTGTGTTTGTCTCTGGGCCTTCCTTCCATGAACTCACCAAGCACACCTGACTGGAGGGTTTCACTGCCTGAATGTTCTTCCACTGTCTCTGTTCCTTGTCGTCTTCCAGGTGGAACGTGGACAGCCATCTGTTCTGTCTGTCCTGTCTGAGGTAGTGCTCTGTGCTCTCCTTCCACTCACTTTGTTTTATTTCATTTTCAGACGTTAGAACTATATATAATTACTTTGTTTTGCCGATTTGCCCATTCTTGTCTTCTTTCATTGAATACAAGCTTCATCTTTGGGGAATTTTTTCAGCTAATTTCAGACTTTACAATTCCTTTTCTTTTTTTTAAAGATTTTTATTTATTATGTAGTGTTCTGTCTGCATGTGTGCCTGCAGGCCAGAAGAGGGCACCAGATCTCATTACAGATGGTTGTGAGCCACCATGTGGTTGCTGGGAATTGAACTCAGGACCTCTGGAAGAACAGCCTGTGACAGTTTCGGTTGCTCACAGAAAAGAAAGGTGACTTTTCCAGAAGCTGGCTGCAGGTCCCAAAGACTCAGGAAAATGGGCTTGGTCATTTGGGGCCTAAAGTGGACTGTTTTTGTCCCTTTGTTTGTCTGTATCATTTTCATTAACAAATGCACAGTACTCATTGTGTACTGTGCTAAGCACCTTCACATAAATTGCTATCTAACCCTCAGAAGGTCCTGAGATAGTTCTGAGGTAAAGAACCCCTTTATTATTAGCTCCATTGCCCAGTGAAGGACACAGAACAATAAGTGTGTCCATGTATGAGCGGCTCCCAAGTCAGAGCCTTTTTTCTAGCTTGTGCTACAGGCGGGGAATCTTAGTAGCTGGCTGTTGGAGTCTCGGGACCCTTGGGATGTGGGTGTGAAAGCTGCTAAGATCTTCATCTCAGTCCTCTAGACTCTGCTAGACTCTTGGGCAACTTCAGGGCCATACTGCTCCTGCTGCAGAAAGACCAAAGAAGTTGGGGTTTGCTGGGTTGAGTGGACAATGAGAAAGAAAAATCGCATTAGAATTTGTTATTTTATGATAAAAGTGTGAACTAAAACCCAAAGAAATGCTGTAATTAGGCTATGATTATATTTTGTCTCTAACAGCCATAGGCCTGAGTTCTAAACTGAATCCATATTCTTGCCAGGTTTCCTATGAGAATTGATCAGGATGGAGTGAGATAAACTGTCCAAACAGTGCTTCAGAGACCATAAGGGAAGATGTGCTCCTGAGTAATGCTGACAAGCCTAAGAAAAGATGTGTGTTTTTTAAAATAGTGGTGTTTTGATTTTTGTTGTTGTTGTTGTTTGAGACAGGGTTTCTCTGTGTAACATCCCTGGCTGTCCTGTAACTCCCTTTGTAGACCAGGCTGGCCTCAAACTCATAGAGATCTGCCGCCTGCCTCTGCTTCCTGAGTGCTGGGATTAAAAGGTGTGTGCCACTACTGCCCAGCTAAAAAGTTGTTCTTGATGAATGCCTCACATTCAGAACTATATTGTGATTCCTTACTTAAGACTACTGTGCATGTGACTGTGTTTAATGTTGAGAGCTAGACCTTTTGAAAGAAAAAAAGTCACTTGTGTCCTCAAGTGTGATAATGCTGTATCAGGGATTACTGTGGGCCCATGGTTACCGCTTTCTCCAGTATCTGCTGACCCCTCCGTCATGTACAATTAGACACAAAATATCCAAGGCATCTGCCCAAATGCAGTTTATTTACAATCAGAGATTTCTCCTCAGGAAATTGACAGAAATTTGATGTATGAGAATGCAGACACAAACAGATGGGAGAGAACAGTGGTCAGAGCCGGATGAACAGGACTAGCCAGCCAGCCTGAGACTGCAGCTCTGAGCCCCACTGAGCAGGACCAGCTACCTACTAGAGTTATGAGCAGGGAAAACCAATATCTTTGCCTGAAGAAGAGCACTCAGGAGGAATGCAGTGGATATTGGATCGCAGGCTCAGGCAGGGATATCACTCCCTGTCTCGGACGCAGTGAGCTGTGTGAGGAGGTGGGACAGGGATTGATTAGGGGTATAGTTGGAACAGGCAACTAATTTGGCAGTTGTTTTATATGCCTAGCAAATACAAGGAAGAGTAGAGAGTGACTAGCCCAAGCACCTGGTTAGTTTAGAACCCAGCTTCTAAACTGTGAGTCATGACCCATGTAAGGTTACATAACAAAACGTGAGGTTCGCCAACGCTGACAACAGTACCGTTTCAGAGTGCGCATGTTCTGTCCAGGGAATGGTCTACAGTAACTGTACTTTTGGTTTCATACGAGTAAGTTTATCAAACAAAAGTCAAAGAGCAAATAGCAAGTAGCAGATAGCAAACCATCCAACTGGGCACTTAGAGATCGGGCAGAAACGACTGTGTAGTCCAATGAGAGGACGAGGGACAGTGAGAGAGCAAGCAGCAGCCACAGCTACATGGTATCAGGTCTTCACAGCTCCCAGCAGAAAGGCCTGAGGGTGCCCCATTGAGGCAGAGCAGAGTGCTGCCCTCTGGTGAGGGTGAGGCTTCCACACAGAACAACAACCAGCCAGCAGCAGGTAGATGGCAAAGCAACATGAGCCAAGCACTTACAAGCTCCTGGAGAAATGACTGAGAAACCCTGCTGAACAGTCATGCTGGAGTTTCCAATTGGGTGTCTCTCTGTGAGTGGACTTCTGGGCTTCTTGTTCCCACCACAGGCATTTTTAGACCATGGAATAATCAGTACTAACCTCTGTTGGAAATGGTTCACCTTCTAGCTGTTCTCAAGGACATAGTGTTTTTGTTTTAAAGAGTTTATTCTTACTTCCATACTATATGTGTGTTTCCGTATATGGGTTTGTGCATGCAAGTACAGTACCTGTGAAAGTCAGAAGAGCATCAGATCCCCTGGAGCTAGAGTTACAGGCGGTTGTAAGGCACTGGGTGAGGGTCCTGGTAACCAAACCTGGGTCCTCTTCAAAAGCACTGAGTTGTCTCTCCAGCCTGTGCATGGCATTTTTAATACCTTAGCTGTTTACTATTCTCCTCCCTCCCTATGACAGGGCAGGGATCCAACCTGCCCCAGGTCAGTGAGTCTCAGAGGACTCTTGAGATAAACGTGCTTGAATCCGAGACAGAGACAAAGGAGCCCACCTTGGTCCTAGAGTCCACTGTCATCAAGTACAAACAGCGTATAATGATTTACCAATAGAATTTATATTATAGTGCAATGCCCTAGTATTAGTTTAAAAATCAAACACATAATGAATCCAAGGTGTCTCTGGCAGCACTCACATATTTCACAATGTGTGACTTCACTGCAGCTCTGGTTTTTGAACACACAACACCCACACTTTGCACTGTGCACACCATCACTTCACACAGTGCCAAAAAATGCTGCCTTGAAACACTGTGGCTCAGAGTTGAAACTTGTATGTTAGGAATTACGGTGTTCTACTGTACACATGAGATTTTCTTCTCTTACAGAAACATGGTTTAACTATGGAAAGTAAAGACTTGAACATTTTTCCTGCCACCGTTTCTCAGCACATATGCACATAGGTGTATTTTTGGAATGTCCTTGGTTAGAGTGTACATTAGTTACTCTTGTTGCTTGGACAAGATGCCTACACAGGAGAGAAGGGTTTATTCTGGCTCACAGTTGAAGGGAATACAGCCCATCATGGAGGGAAGGCATGTTGACAAGAGCAGGAGGCAGCATCCAAAGTCATGAAGCAGAGTGATGAGTGCTGGTGGTCAGCTCACTTCCTGCTTGTTATTCAATTCAGGA
Source organism: Peromyscus eremicus (assembly GCF_949786415.1). Classification (NCBI taxonomy): domain Eukaryota; kingdom Metazoa; phylum Chordata; class Mammalia; order Rodentia; family Cricetidae; genus Peromyscus; species Peromyscus eremicus. Next base: position 10,655,504 of record NC_081431.1, read on the forward strand.
CCTCAAGTTCAGGTGGATTTCCCACCCTTATTAATCTCATTCAGATAATTCCTCAAAGCTATACCAAGAGGCTTGTCTCCTAGATCCTGTCAAATTAATTCCAGCAGTGCATAAACCACATACGGTGAGGCACTCCTGTGGTCTCAGCATTCAGGAGATGGGGCAAAAGGATCAAAAGTTGAAGGTCATTTTTACCCCACATAGTTTGATGCCAGCCTAGTATACATGGAAAGAGAGGGGGGAGGGGGAGGGAAAAGGAGGCAAGGTCAAGAAGTAGAAGAAATCAAGGAGCCCTGGGTCAGGGGAACAGCCATATTCTGAGAATGTTTGTCATGGTGGTAAAGATGCTGCCCTTCTAGTGAGGCAGTAATGGACGATGTCACTCAACCTAAAATGGTGCCAGCCTTTATAGGAACAATGGTCTGTGAGGTTCCCAGTAATCTATCTACCTATTGATTTTGAAAATCAAAATACAGACTTAAAGATGTGTAGAAAATTTTATTTTAAATGTTGAACCACTGGTAAGGGTCCTTAAGGTGGGAAGCAATGATAAACAGTGTGTTCACATTTTAAAATTGTGTGGTATGATGCACTTTCACTGAAGATGAACTGTTAATGAACATTATTTGTAGTCTTTTAATTGTCCTTTTATAATAATTGAAGTGACCATGAGCTCTTGTGCTTTCTCCTAGCATACCTCTGTAGATGGATATACTGAAGCACACATCCAGCCTACCAAATCAAGTAGCAGACAGAACATTCCTCGGTGTAGAAACTCCATTACGTCAGCAACAGATGAACAGCCTCACATCGGAAATTACCGCTTACAGAAAACAATAGGGAAGGGAAATTTTGCCAAAGTGAAATTGGCAAGACATGTTCTAACAGGTAGAGAGGTAAGTATTCATGCCTTTTGATATTTGCCTGTACCTTGCCCCAGAGTCTTATTAAAAACCTTTCTCATAGTTGATGTTGTGGTACCTGTGACCTGGTGCACACTGGGATATATGCACATAGAGAGTTTGCAGACAGGTCGGTTTCATGACAGAACTCCTGCCCATTTAACACTAAGGAAAGACTCACCTCTACCTTACAGTATCTCTTATAGACCAGGTGTGTTACAGATTAGCTGAAGCTTCTCTGTTATATGAATGCTCCTGGGTACTGTTGCTACTCTACATTTGAAAGGAGTCTGGGATAAGGTTCTGTGAATTACTACCTAGGCTAAGTTAGATGTAAATGTGTAGAAACTTGCTCACTAATTTTTATCTATTTGAAGGTAACATCAAGCTAATATTACTACTATACAGATGATTTTTTTCAGATGACAAGAGAATTTACTTCTAAAATTTCATTTGTTTGTTTAGTGAGGGTTGTCAAGACAGGATCTCTTGTAACCCAGACTGGCTTTGAACTTGCTGCCCAGCTGAGGCTGACCTTCAAATCTGGGTCTTCTTGTTCACTTTCCAAGTGCTGAGATTGTTGGCTTGCACAAACACATCCCACTAATCTTAATGGATTTGAAATTATTGTTGCACAATAAAAATGTATATATTTGTATATATGTCCACCATAAATCTATAGTGTGTACAGCAGGGTTAAAGACTATTTCAATAAAAATCTAAAATTCTGTATTAGGATTGGATTACTTTTTTTTAATTCAACCAAGGAATGTTAGTAAGCTTTCACTTTGCTGTATACATACTGATGTTGTAATCCCATCAAGGAGTATGATGAGTATCTTCCTTCTTGTCTGTTCCACCCCAGGAGCCTTCCAGACACATGATGCCCTAGGCAGAGCCTTCGAAGATTTAAAACTCCCTTTTGTTAGTTTCCTGCTAGAAAGTCGGTGTATCCAGCTTCTCTACATGCTCAATAGTGTCATTTGCCAAAAACACATGTTTAAAAGCCACTTTCCCCTATAATGTTACCTGTCAAGATTTTGAGAAAAAGATTACTAAAATAGAGGATGATTTTTACAGTTTTAAAAGGAAAAATGTGGAAGAAATAGCGAAGGCTTAATTCCATTGATTTGGAATCAGGAGGTTAATGACAAGTCAATAATCTGTGTTCTAAGGCTGATAGGTTATCAAGACCATGCCTTCTGATTATGTGAGCATCCACATAGAAGTAAATGGTGTATAATTAAGACTGAAACAAAACTGTTTTCTTTTCAGGGTTTTATTCATTAAATGACATGTCTCAAATGAAGTTTAATGATTCTCTTTTTTAGGTAGCTGTGAAAATAATAGACAAAACTCAGCTAAACCCTACCAGTCTACAAAAGGTATTTAATTAATTTAATAAATAATGTGAGTTTTTGTGAATATATAATTCTATAAAGTCAAGCATGAACTTTTTTGTTAGGTACAACACTATATTTTACCAGTATATGATGAAAAGAAAGGATCTAAAATGTAATGATTATGACTGGTTATAAAGAGGTTTCAAATGTGTCATGCAAATGGAGCATCATGTACTCAAAATACATGGACAGAACTATTTTGGACTTTGTTGATTCTTGGATTTGAGAATATTTGCATAGACTTTAGCAAGATGTGTGTGTCATATGAATTAATTCATAGGATTAGATTTTGTGTCGAATATTGTGGAATATTTTATTTATATGTGTATGCACATGTGTATGTGGATTGCACATACCTGTGTGTGAGTATGGAACCCTTCTGAGATGGCAAATTCCTCTGTGCTGGAGTTAGAACTGTTGGCAGGATGTCGTGTGTGTGTGCTGGGGTCCAAACTGACCAGCAGGATTGCACTGTTAGCAGCAAGTGCTGTTAGCCTCTGAGCCATCTCTCCAGCCCGAAGTTTTGAAGTATGGAGAGTTCTTCTTAGTGAAAACCTAGTTCTGAGTCTTAGTTTCCGTAGGTGTGTCTTCGTTCATTGCTTCCTTGGATTCTTCTTTCATGCAAGTTCATCTTGGACATTGGGTTACAGTAGACAGTGCTCCATCAAAGGATGAAAAAAAAAACAAAAAAAAAACCAGGAATGGGGAAGAGAAATCAGTTAGGACAAGGATCTTTTAGTAGCCAGAGCTGTTTACTTCATTAAGTACTTCAATGGGAAACCTCCTTAGATACAAACATTTAGTATTTTAAAAACAAAGCAACTAATTTACTGTATGAGCTATAGAATACCCATTGTGATTTCAGTAGCCTATAATAGTGTCAGATTTACAAATGTCAAAGTTACATAAGTGACTTTGGATTCCCAAGAGAGATCTTACAAGAAATTCTTAGTTTGCCATGTTTACCTACAACTTCCATGATGCTAATGAATCAGAGCCTTCTTCCCACTTCTCAGGCAAGTAGCTCTGCATTTTTATGCATTTCTGCACAGAGATCTGTCTCTGTACTTTCATGGGTTCCTTTTATGTCTGACAGCCAGTAAAACTCCAGCACACTGAAGTCTGCTTAGTGAGGACTCGTGTTTGCTGGGCTCTTCTGAGAACTTGAGTTAGTGTAGTGCTAATGGGAGATAGTCCTGGGGAACATCTCTTCTCATAACACCAGAGTCCATCCTACCTGGATGCCGCTGTGGGGGTAACAAACGGTTCCCTCTCTGGACTGATAAACTATCTGAAGATGCTCAGGCCACTCTGGGCTGAAGCTACTGTGGTATGGAAGTTTAACTCACCTGTGTGCCCAGGACTCTAAAACACACTAGTTGCTGAACTGCACTCTGGCCTTGCCCACCTCCCACCCATAGTTTGTACTTTTCCTGGGTCACTCTGGGAAGTTCAGTGATTTCAAGTGACGTTTGAAACTTCTGCCAGGATATCCGGTAATGGGACACCCCATTTGGTCTTTCCCAGCAGAGCCAAGCAAAGGTCATATACTATTCATTTTGCTAGTTGGAACATGTGACCATGGAGCTGATCATTACCGCCTTTTTATGAATAACTGAAGGTATGCTTGCTGATGAAAATGTCTATGGAGAGCCTGGAAATCTTTCCTGAAGTGTTGCCTTTCCAAACACACAAAGATGATGCCATCTGTGTGTTCTAAGCCTGTTCATAGATTTACTTTCTGGGAAAAACACTATTTAGTGGGGTGGGTGGGGGCAGGGAGCCAACCCCAGCTCATGGTTTGACTCATTCTGTTCACAGAACATTTAAACTTGTCTTTCCCCGTCACATCAGCAGCATCTCCCAGTCAGTCATATCTCAAAATCCGAGTGCAAAGAGCAAGCCATCTGCTTCCCCTGCATCGTCAGTTAAGTCCTGCAGGCCACAATAGTCATGGGGTAGGCATGCCTATGGCACAGAAGGTGAAGACAGGACTCAGGTTCTTCTTGGCCTCATTTTGGAAGCACGTGACTAAACTTACCCTGGTTTGGTCTGAGTGTAAGCTGATTTCCCCCTTCATTCTCTTCTGTGTTTGTAGGAAATATGCCTTTCCTTTTCCAACATCCCTGATAGAGAAAAGAATCTAAGTATGAGGTACTGGCTGTTTAAAACCTCTCAAATATGAAGTTTTTTTTTTTTTTTAAAGTATGAAGTCTTTAAAAACAGTTTGGCCTTTGGAAATGTGTCTTCAATGTTGTTTACATACTATGCCTGTATCATTTGTTGTAAATCAGTGGAGTCTAATCCAATGAGAGCTGGTAGTTTAAAAAGTGTCTGAATTGACTCCCTCTTTGTAGCACAAGGATCACCTCATATAGTCATGTTTTTTTGGAGAATGTTCTGTTACCCACATTAGTGATCTCTGAGGTTCTTTTAAGCTATATGTAATGCCATGTGAAAAGCAAATCAGTGGGACAATTTTGTTTATAACTGATAGGTTTCAACTGTAAAATTATCATTTCTCAGAAATGCCCTTTCTGAAACGTGGGCACAGTAGTTCATCAGATGAAGATTTCTTCACTCTGAGTCACCAGCATACTTCATCTCTTCTGACATTGTTATATTTCCTGTGTATTTCTTATGAACTTACATTTTATTTTTTTAATTGTGTTATGTATTTTGCCTGTATGTATGTCTGTGCACCACATGCATGCAATGCCCACAGGGGCCTGAAGAGGGCACTGGATCCCCTGGAACTTACAAATGGTTGTGAGCCAACATTTGGATGCCAGGAGTCAAACCCTGATCTTCTAGAAGAGCAGCCAGTGCTTTTAACCACCAAGCCATCTCTTTAGCCCCCATTTTAATTTTTATTGTATTTTAATTGTATCACACATCACAAAAGTGGCTCTTTGTGATCATCTCCTGACTGGCAAAATTCTAAAGAAGAAAAAAGAAAACACAATGCAAGAGTCAGGCATGGTAACCACTAATGGAGCAACAGTGAGACCACATAATGAAGTTAATTAATAAATAAAAGAAAGAAAGACTACCACAACTCAGAATTATGTTGTACAACAACAGATCGAATTAAAACTGCATGGAATGTGACTCTTGGTGCTAGGACACATGAGGTTTTGTAGAAGCAGAGGTGTAGAAATTTCAATAACTGCAATCTTAAAAACATACTTTATTGAATAGCTCATCCATTTGCTGCCAGTGTCTGGTGATTTGAGCCACTTGAATTGATGGTTTTCCAGTAGTGCCCACCTCTTCTCGTAGGCTGAGTCAGTGTCCCAGAACTTCTGTAAAACAATCACTATCATGTTGAAGAATGTCACCTCTATAAGACATAACCAGGCAGTATTCAGTAGAAACCAAGTGTGTAAAACAAACCACAGAGTAATTGGCAAGCAATTCAATCAAGACAAAACCAGAAGTTCTTCAACAGTGTTTCTTAGCAGGACTGCCTGCAGACGTGTTGAAATGTCAGTTCCTGGTGGGTTATGCCTGCTGACATCTTTCACTTCTTAGCTGAGTAGATTCACGCATGGACTGAGTGTTCTTCACCCATTCAGCTCTTGTTACATGTGTGTAGACTGAAGGAAATGTGTTGTTCAAGTCTGGTTTGGGTCAATGAAACCAAAGTGATGAGAGTATTGAGGTTTTTTGTTTTTGTTTTTATTGTTGTTGTTAGTTTGTTCTTGTTTGGATTTTTGAGACAGAGTTTCTCTATGTAACAGTCCTAGCTGTCCTGGAACTCAACTTTGTAGACCAGGAGACCTCGAACTCACACAGATCTGCCTGTCTCTGCCTCCCAAGTGCTGGGATATATGGCATGGCACCACCACCATACAGCTAGAGAGTATTAGGGTTTTTTGGTTTGTTTGTTTGTTTGTTTGTTTTGTGAGCTGGGTTGTAGACTGCAAAAGCTGTTTTTTAATCAGAAGTGATTAACTATGTCTTTCCCTCTCTCCTCCCTCCGTCTCTCTCCCTCTATCCTTCCATCTTCTACTCTCTTTTCTTTCTTTTGGCATTCTGCAAGTGTGATGCTGCCATGTCAGTTAGTGAGATGAGATCTGATGCTCACTTACTCACCACTCCATTCTCCATAAAACTAGCAATCAGCAACATGCCCTTAGCTTGATTTGGTTTTGGACAAAATACTGAAAATACAGATGATCATGAGGTGATAACTGAAAGTTGTATCTCTTTCACACACAGTATGAAGATTGGTAGGAAGAGTGTTTCACACTGAAGTGTGATGGATTTTGAGGGGGAAAGTGTCCAGGTGTTTCAGAAAATGACACCAGTAAAATTACAGCATGTGGCCCAAGTGTGAACTGTGCGGTCACCGTAAGGCTGAACTTTCTGAGCCCCAGCTGTGTTTCCGGTTCAGCATGCCCTCTAGATGTCAGGGAAAGTGTGCAGTGACATGTTTGACATGTCTAACAGAATGCGTGCTGCATCCAGATGAGAAAATACTTCCAGAGCGAGTATGTCTAAGGAGTGGACACTGAGAATCTGTTCATGACCCTGAGATTAAGACTCCAGTCTCTCAGACGGGCATAGTGGCGTGCACACCTTTATCCCAGCACTCAGAATGGAGAGGCAGGCAGAGCTCTGTGAGTTCCAGGCCTGCCTGCTATATATAGTGAGCTCCAGGACAGGCAGAGAGACCCTGCCTTTAAAAAACGAGTTTTTGTTTTGTTTGTTTTTCCAAAACAGGGTTTCTCTGTGGAGCTCTGGCTGTCCTGGAACTCATTCTGTAGACCAGGCTGGCCTTGAACTCAGAGATCTGCCTGCCTCTGCCTCCCAAGTGTTGGGATTAAAGGCATGTGCCACCATTGCCCAGCAGAATAAAATATATTTAAAAAAAAAAAAAAGACTCCAGTCATTCCATGTCTGACTGTCGGAGTTTGATGAGCTCAGTGTGGTAGGATTTGCCTGGTAGCTACACACAGCCCTCGGAGAAATTGTTCCATAAGATTGGCTTTGGCCCTCCAGGTCTCCAGGGTTATCTGGCATATCACCTGATGCTTCTTCTGTCCCCTGGTGATCTACAGTTACGGATTTCCACTTGACAGAACTAAGAAGTAAGATACAGTGAGAAGAAAGGCAGTGATTAGAAGTAAAACTGTCCTACAGTTCAAACTAGATGTCACCGAGCCAGATACACATGCTCACTAATTAATTCTTCATTCAACAGATACTTATCCAAAGATTCAATTTCTCCATGTATTGGTGGAAGTATTAAGACAACTCTACGCAGTTAAAAGGGAGGTTTATTTTGTGGGGTAACTTACAAGTAAAGGGATAGGTTACAGGGTCCAGGAAAGGTGGAGTGCAGTCCAGTGGTGTTCTCTGGAAAACTCTGCTCGGTCTACCTCCAGTGTCCAGGGTCCAGGAACCAAGAGAGCTGGCACATCCGGATCTCGGTTCTTAAGGGCTCCTCTCTCAGCCCCGACTTGTAGGCATGACAGACAGTTACCGGAAGCCTCAATGAGGGTAGAAGTACTTCCAGGTCAAAGCTAGAACAGCTACCCACTACATCCATGTGTTTTCTTCTGTTCTTTTCAGCTTCCCCCTTCCTGTTTCTTTTAATGAGATCATTGTCCTGCTGCTAGCTGTTACATGGGAAGCTCTGTAAGGCTTATCTATAGGACTTCTCTCTACTGTCTTCTTAGGCTGATCAAAGGTAACCAGCTATAAATCTTTACCTGTTGGTGAACTCTGAGTTTATCTCTTCACCTCAGACTACTCTTAGATCTCCTTGGAATCGTCTCTCTAAGACTCCCAACTGCAGAGTTGAACTCATGACCTCGACCTACCTACCTAGTGCCCAACTCACCTCATCGTCCTGTGATCTCTTGAACTCATGACGGCCTCTCTGCCTCAAGGACCATCAACTTGCACAGCTCTCACCCCCTCCCCCTCCCGCCCCATTCCTCCAGCTTCAGTTTCCATGGATCCTCTTCATGCTCTTTATTCTAGCCACCTGGCCTTTGCAGCTTTCTCTTCCTCCCTTTGCCTGATACTAACTCCCCTCCTCACTTACTTATTAGACGTTTCTCACTTCCTCAGAGAAATAAATCACTCCTGTTCTCCATGGCAGTTTTGACTCTCCTTTCCATACTGGAATCCGACATTCATAACTAAGGAGTTATTTGGTTTGGGGCAGTAGTTTCTTTGTTTATATGCCAGCATTCTGTGAACCCTAAAACTTGTGATTGTTGGGCCTGTATTAACTGAAATACATATCCACTTGTACTGTGGAAGAATCCCCTCTCAGGGGATGTGAAAGAGGCTAGGAATGTTGACGTCATCTATAAACTTCAGCTTGGCTGTTTCAAAACTTTTAGCCCTTAGTTACTGTAAGAGTCTTCCATCCTCCCCCATGTGACTAGCTAGGTCTGCTTCTTCCTTCCCACCCCAGAGGCCTGCTAGGCTCTTGAGGGACTCACCTTCCCCTGCCTCCAGCTAGGTCCCCTTTTTTCATCTCATAGGCCTGCCCAGCATCTTGGGTCTTTCTGTCCCTGTGTCCCCAAGTAGACTCTGCTAGATAGGGTCCTATCCTCCTCCAGGACCTCTCCCCTACCCATGATGTAGGCACTGCTTCTTACCACCTTGTAAGCAGTCCATCTCCTTTGTAATCTGGCTTCTCTGAGCTGCTGGACAGGCCATTGCTCTGCCTGTGAGTAGTAGACTAGCCTGGGCTACATAGTGAGCTGTAGGCTACCGTGGACGACATGAGACCCTTCTCTAAACACCAAAGCAAAGCAGAAAACAAGCAAACAAAAAGAAGTTAACTTAAATTTTATAGTGCTACTAGTAGTAGTTTTCTAAAATATCTGGTTAAATTGATGTCCCAGTAAGATGTCTGAGGGCTAAAAAAAATGAGATTCGTAATGATCCCATAAATTATAAAGCTGAGCATTTGATCAACAGGGATCTGTTAATGTAGGCACATCATATGTATAATTTCTCAGTGAGTGAGGCTTTCAGGTGAGTCCAGGAACTGAACGTCTCCTGCAGGGTAAAGCAGATCTGCACTAATTCACTAATCTGCCAAATACTTCCAACAATGGGACACGATGGCAGAGAAAGTTTCCTGTTCTCTTAAAGCCACATCAGAACAAAGCACTTGCAAAGCTAAGAAGGGTGTGCTGAAAGACACTGGATGTACACGCCCCCTCCTTCTCCAGGCCCTGTTTACTGTCACTGAAGTCAGCCCGGAAAAGTGAAGTTACCTGGGACTGCAGAATCATCCTCTGTCTTCAAGACAGGCAAGCAGCAGAGAAGTCCTCTGACAGGAGGAGGTCACAGGCAGCATGACAGCAGGTCTGATAGACACCAGACACACAGGTTGACCCTGGACTAGATGGAGGCTTTTCATAGAATTAGGATGACAGGTGACCAGGCCATGTCCCGTCCACTAGTTTAAATACAACAGATTCTTTTCCACGCCACACAAAAGAATAATAGGCAGAAGAAATGAAAGATTGGAAGGAACAGAAATTAGTTGAGAAGAGAAAAAGAAAATTCTCCTCACTGAGGCGAGTACTGATTGATGCCATGGAGCTTGGCTAGTCCTGACCTCAGCCCTGACTAGGAAGGATTGAACAGAGCAGTAACCCTCCACAAAATGGAAGATTGTTTGGTGACTTCAGCTCCCTGGAGCAAAGCCAGGAATCTAGAAGGAAGCAATAAAGGCCCTGCACAATTAGAGTAGCTGTCTGTCTGGGTCCACAAAGTAAAGGCCCTGAGTTATAGCCAAGGCTTCCTGTAGTTCTCCTAACACAGTTGTAACAAATACTGACTTTACCATCCAGTTCACAGCAGACCTGAAACACAAAGCCGGGAGGGAGCTGGCATACTCTGAGCGCTCTTGCTAATTTATATGTGCTGGAAACATCACAACATCATGGCTTGAAAATGAGAAAGGAAGAAGTGAAAATCAGAAACTCGAATAATGTGGACCTGAACACTATCCTTCTGAACACACAGCTTTCCTTACTTGTCTCCAGACAAATGATGTGTGCAGAAGGGATGTTGTTAGCAATAAGTGTCCACCAGGGTGACGTCTAACTGCAATCTAAAGACTCTGCTCCTCTTCCCACCTTCCTAAGAAAAGGCAAGGACTGGTAAGCTTGACATCTTGCTAGTGAGATGCCCTCTGATAAAGATGCCCAGCTCCCTGGCTTTCCTTCCTGCTCCCTCTGACTCAGAGGGTTTCTGCAGAAGACTCTGCTATTAGCTTCTGTCTCTCTCATTCTCAGTTTTCTCTCTCCTGTGTCCACCTAGGAAACAAAGAGGTTTAAGCAGATACTAAGAACATTTTTTAGATCTTTGCAGATACCATGTGTTCATTTGGCCAGAATTCTCTAGGTTCAAGGTAGACTATTAAGTCTGTTAGGGCTGCCATCATAACTACATACCACTTATAGGTGGCTTAAACAATAGAAAGTTTTATCACTATTCTGAAGGCTAAAAGTCCGAAAAGAAGGTGTTTTCAGGGTTGGTTTCTTCTGAGACTTTCCTCCTTGGCATTCAGATAGCTATCTTCTCAGTGCCCATCCGTAACATCTTCTGTACCCCAGCTCATCCTTGGTAAGTCTTCCTCCTATACGGATACTGATCATATTGGCCTAAGGTCCTGCCCTTGTGACGTCATATAGCCTGAACTCTCTTCTTGAGTCCTTTCTCCAAGAACAGTCATGTTGGGAGCCAGGAACACACTCTAGTTCATATCAGATAATGGATCATACACAGCAGTGTGTGTTTCTTTGGGTGGAGGGTGGTTGATGGTGCAGGATTCTGGCAGTTCATTTTCCATAATTAACACAACATACAAAATATCACAAGACTGTTAGCAGCAACTGCTTCCTTCTATGAGTGCCATCATTTTAACTTTGGTGGTTTGAATAAGAATGGCTCCCATAGGCTCATATATTTGAATGCTTAGTCACCAGGAAACTCTTTTAAAGAATTAGAAGGACTAGGAGGTATGACTTTGTTGGAGGAAGTGTGTCACTCGGGGCAGGCTTTGAGATTTCAAAAGCCCATACCATGCCCAGTCTCTCTCCCTCTCTCCCTGTTGCTGTGATCAGAATATAGAACTCCCAGCTGCTTTTCCAGCCCCATGTCTGCCTGCATGCTGCCACGCTCCCCGCCATGATGATAATGGACTAAGCCTCTGAACTGTAAGCAAACCTCTCTACCAATTAAATGCTTTCTTTTATAAGAGTTACCTTGGTCATGTTACCTCTTCACAGTAATAGGACAATGACTAAGACATTAGCCAACATGCTTCCAGCCTCTACACACCTCCATGTTCTTAGTTGTTAAATTTTTTTCTCATTCTTTGTCCAAATCAAAGGTTAAAACAGTGTTTAAGGCATCTTTGAGATGGAGGAGCCCTAATAGCTGTATCTTATCGTTTTAATTTTTGAAAATTACTTTCTGATCAGAACTTTGGCTCTGCCTGTAAATATCTTCTATGCATCATCTCCAGGTGGAAGTGGAGTGTCCCTTTAAAGTACTATTTTTGTTAAATGTCTCACTTTTTACAAGATTACTATCTCACATTAATCTGCTTTTGATAGAATGGCTACATTCCAAGTTCCAACCAGAGACTAAAAACTCATGAACCCAAATTGTTATATAAAAGCCCAGCTTTAAAAAAGCAAAACCAGCTTAAAACAAACAAACAAAACTCCTTGCTGTAGAGGAATCTCTTGAAGGGCTCGAGGAAAGCCCCTGCGGCCCTTGCAGAGCACTAGCGTTTGGTTCCCAGCACCGCTCCTAGTGGGCCACTCGCAACTCCCTGTAACTGCAATCTCAAGGAGTCAGACGCCCTCTTCTGGCTCCCATGGGACCCTGCACACACATGCTGCACATAAAAACATATTCAACACATAAAATAATTAATCTGCTTCCCTCACTTTGACATACATCATAGCCAGTTTACTTCTAAGGAAACTGACTTGGCAATGGTTTATTAAGAGTAACAAGTGTTCTCTGTGTGGCAGTGTTGTTCTGTTTTGTGACTTGGCACACTGTCTCAAGAATGAAGAGGAGATAAAGTCAAGGAGCCCAGGGATCCTGCTTATGCCATAGCTCATGAACCTGTCCCTCAGGACACAGGCAGGGCCTGTGCCAGTTAGAGCAGGGCAGCAACTCCCCTGTGGTGTAGAAGAGTAGGTTAGAGAGAAGAACAACTTTAAAATGATACAAAATTTAGGCTGAGTAGTGGTGTTACATGCCTTTAATCTTAGCACTCAGGAGGCAGAGGGAGGCAGATCTCTGAGTTCAAGGCCAGCCTGATCTACAGAATGAGTTCCAGGACAGCCAGGGCTACACAGTGAAACCCTGTCTTAGAGGGGGAGGGGATTTAACATTTAAATTAAATGCATAAATGTACATTCTTTGTCCAATGTAGGATGAACATTTTTTTCTGTAGCTTAAGTTTTGTGGTTAGAACTGTACATTATCTAACATGAATTACATTCATAAAGTCAAAATAGATTTGTTACTGTTCCTAGTTGTGTTCCATTTCATGAAAGGAAATTATAATGACAGTCAGGAAACAATCTGCCAATAAAATCCTATATTTAATTTTAGTCATTTACACTTACTTAACCCACACCTTGCAGTTTCATTAGCAACTTATATCTGGTATTTTCAAATTATCCACTTTATTTTATTACAAATACATGACTCATTGGTTTATATAAAATGTAATTGTGTTGGACAGACTCCAAGGCACTCCCCAGCAGTGCCTGCCTGTCAGTCAGCATTCACTTCTGTTATTCCTTTCCCAGATGATGGGCAAGACCTCAGACTTTTCAGATAGTAGCATGTGGGGAGGTAAAGGGATCTTGGTCCCATGATCATGTTATATGGTATGAGCTGTCATGCTAGCAGGTACTCTGGAGACCATGAGTGCTGGCTTGAAAAAAAAAATGTAGCTTAAAATTTTACTTCAGTAAGTTTACTATGTGCCCTTCAGTAACAAAAAGGTAGGAAAATGTTGATTCCATTCAGAAAGCTTGTTCTGGTGCTGATCATGACAGCACCCGGCAGTTCCAGGAAGCAGAAGAATGCTGGACACTGGAGGGAAGTCTAGCTTGAAGCAAGGGTGTCCTGACAAGGCTGTCCTGAGAGGTGGCTGAAGGCATTGGGAAATACTTGTGATGTGCACTGCTGTGTGTTGGGTTTGAGTTCCTGTGGGACAACCAAATTCTGAATGAGTTCAGAGTCAGCAGCAAACTGATGGTATTTGAAGCATCATGAAGCCCTTGGGAAGAGCACATTGAATGGGGGGGGGGGGGTTAGGGGTTAAAACCCAGGAAGAGGACTTCGCAGAAAACTGAGCAGTCAGAGAGACAGGAACAAAGAGTTGGCTGGACAGGAGCCTGTGCTGTAGGATCTCAAGTGTGTTGAACATCACCGAGAGGTCAGGCTTCAAAAACACTCTTTAGTCAGGCAAGGCAGTCTTGAACATAGTGAACTTGCATTTTATCTATTTACTTACTTGTAATTTTTAATTATTAAATGTTAAGTATTATAGACGTCACACACACAACACAAGGCTTATATGCTTCTTTGATCATGTATAGGAATTATTAAAGATATCTAGGGTAAACTTTTTTGTTGCCATCTAAACATCAGTGGTTGTTCAGTTGGGATGTATTTTTATTGTATTTCATTTTGTTAATATGTGATATGACCACAAACTAAAATTTAAAGCTAGGTGTGGTAGTGCATGCCTTTAATCCCAGCACTTGGGAGACAGAGGCAGGTGGATCACTGTGAGTTCGAGGCCAGACTGGTGTACACAGTGAATTCCAGGACAGTCAGCTACACAGTGAGACCTGTTGTTGGTTGTCTCTTTACCCTTTTGGCTTTGTGCTCTTTTGGGGGGCCCACCACCCAGCTCTCAAATAAATCATCATGGAGGCTTATTCTTTCTCATGAATGCCCAGCCTTAGCTAAGCTTGTTTCTAGCCAGCTTTTCTTAAATTACCCCATCTATCTTTTGCCTCTGGGCTTGTACTTTTCTTACTTCTGTGTATCTTATTCCGTAGCTGACTGGGTGGCTGGGTGGCTGGCCCCAGCCTCCTTCTCTCCTCCTTGTCTTACTCCTTGATCTCTTCTTCTCTCTTTTTCTCCTTTTGTTTATTCTCTCTGCCTGCCAGCCCTTTCTCCTGCCTTGCTATTGGTCATTCAGTTCTTTATTAGACCAATCAGGTATTTTAGACAGGCAAAGTAACACAGCTTCACAGAGTTAAACAAATGCAACATAAAAGAATGCAACACATTTTGCATCATTATACAAATATTCCACAGCATAAATGGAATGAATTGTAACATATCTTAAAATAAGATTCCACAACAGAGACCCTGTCTCAAAAAAACAAAAAACAAAACAAACTAACATTTACTGTTTCACTCACTGTTGATCTACAGTTGGGTGGCACCAACTGTCATTACATTGTGTCCACCTCCAGAGAAATTGACATAGTCCCCAACTGAAGCCTAACCACAGCCATCCTACTGGCCCTTGGCAGCACTGCGCTGCATGATGTATTCATGAATTGAACTACCTCTTGTGAGTCATAGTCATGTAGTATTTGGTCTTCTGTAACTAGTTTGTTTCATTCGATATACCTTCAAGGCTCCTCCATGTTGTGTGTTGTACTTGCTTTCTGTGTTATCACATTGTGTTTATCCACTCATCTGTTTGAACCTTCGCTTTCAATTCTCTCAGGTGTACAGTCTACAGATTATATGGTGACTCTTTTTAAGCTCCTTTGGGAATACTGTTTTCCATGGGACTGTCATTTTCCGTAGTATCCTCTCATCTGACACAGCCGTCAGCAATACCAAAGAGTTCTAAGCTCTCTCCATCTAACGCTATCTTCAGGTTTGTTCTGTCTTGTCCTGTGCTATACAACATTGGTCATCCTAATGAGTGTCAGGTGTTCTCACCGTAGATTCGAGTTTTATTCCCCTAATGACTAATTATGTTGAGTATCTTTTCATGCTCTCTTAGGCTGTTAATAGATCATTAGAGAAACATCACTTGTGGTTACACTAATTTTAGATTTTATTCTTACAAAACATGTCTTAACAGATTTTTTGTTTGTTTGTTTGTTTTTTTGTTTTTTATTTATTTTTTTTGTTTTTCGAGACAGGGTTTCTCTGTGTAGCTTTGCGCCTTTCCTGGATCTCGCTCTGTAGACCAGGCTGGCCTCGAACTCACAAAGATCCGCCTGGCTCTGTCTCCCAAGTGCTGGGATTAAAGGCGTGCGCCACCACCGCCCGGCCAGATTTTTTTTTAATGTTGCCAATTCTTGGTCCTCCTGTTTTCTTAAACAAATGTTTGATTTTGGTTTTGGCTCTAACATTTATGTAGCCAATGTAAAGGAGAAGATACCAAATTGTGCTCTTTTTTTATATGTCATGATTTTTTTAAACATTTTATTTATTTGTATATGTGTGCATGTGTGTCATGGTGTGTATATGGAAGTCAGAGGACAATTTGTAGGAGGAAGTTCTTTCCTTCTACCATGTGGGGACTAAAGATTGAACTCAGGTCATCAAAATTGACAGCAGGCACTCTTATCCACGGTAGCCATGTTACTACCTGACAAATCATACTTTGAAAAAATGGCCCATATAGATTTTTAAAGTGAAGGAGAAAGAAAAATTTAACGTTCGTGGTATTTTGTTTTATTTAACATGTTTAATAGTCCTTTGGGGCTAGAGAGATGATGGTTCAGTGGTTAAGAGCATCAGCACCCACCTGGTGTTCACAACCATCTGTCACTCCAGTTCCAGGGATCTGATGCCCTCTTCTGGCCTTCGTGGGCCCTGTACAATGCTGTGCACATGCATGCATGCAGGCAAAACACATAAATAAAAACAAATGAATCTTTTTTTGTTTTTGTTTTTCAAGATAGGAGGGTTTCTCTGTGTAGCTCTGGTTGTCCTTGAACTCACTCTGTAGACCAGGCTGGCCTTGAACTCAAAAATAAATAAATAAATAAATCCTAAATAATAGTCTTCCCCTTTCTTCTCCTTTTTCTCCTTTTCCATATCTCAAGACAGAGTCTCACTGTGTATCTTATCTTGAACTCATTGTCTTCTTGCCTTAGCCTTTAAGTTCTTGGATTATGGGCATGTGCCACTGTGCCTAACTATTTTTATTATTTTATATTATTCTACAAGTCTATTTAAAAGTGCTTCTGAATCTTTCACAAAGTGTTGGGTCAGCCAAAAGAGATAACTTTAAGGAATCAGACCCTGACACCCCCCCCCTCCCCACTCCCCGGATGCTTGTTTCTAGTGACCAGACCTCGTGAAGTATCATTAGTGTCACTTCCATAGTCTTTTCCTGTTTCTGGCCATTCAGAGTTGTTGAAGAAAATGTATGTTCCCTTATGTATAGCTTCATGTCACCAAAGAGAGACAGACCACTCTATTCATCTCATCCAAGTTCTGTGAGAAGCCAGGTCTCCATGAAACTAATACAGAGGCTGAGTGCCATGGTTCATTTTGCAGGGGTGGAACCGAGGGGAAGGTCTGTGCTTAGTTCTCTGCCTGAGTCGGCAGGCAACCTTGTACGCAAGGTAGTCTTTAGATGGATTTCAGTTGGCTTCTGCTTGAATTTTCTGTTCTTTAAACAGGAATATGTCTTATCTTTTTTTAACAGTTGTTTCGAGAAGTACGAATAATGAAGATACTGAACCATCCTAACATAGGTATGAAATCTCTATGTGTGGTTAGTGACAGCGTGTTTCCCCTCATGGAAGGGCATTTGGATGTGTATGGTTTTACTGTTGCACTCTCTCTATAAAAAGAGAAAAGTGAGCACTCGGGGAGGGGACACTTGGTGGGGTAACACAGTCCTGGAGGTCCTGGGCTGCCCTCTGCTGCTGGTGCCTCTCCTGTGACACCACACTGAGTACAGCTGGGGTTCATGCACACACAGCGATTTCTAGCTCCTTGTTACATCAGAGCTTACATGTCATCAGCTCTTAATAGAGAAGAATTACATATATTGTACTATTAACATTTGAGTTTAATGTAGTGTTGGCAGGCAAGATAGTTTTGTATTTTGAAGAAAATAAGGCGTTAATTTCAATTTTACTGATTTGTTTTAGTAAGTTTTGACTTTACCCCCCTTTACAAATAAACTTATTGATCAGATATATGTTATATAAAATCACTTGATTCTAAGGAGTAAAAGAATTATTTTTAATCTACCTCTTTAAAAAGATTGTATCTTGCATCTTTAAAGATTTTCTCTGTATGTAGCCGTTAATGTGATCTTTTGTTTTGTTTGTATTGTTTTGTTTTTTTGAGACAGAGTTTCCCTGTGTATTTTTGGTGCCTGTCCTGGATCTCGCTCTGTAGCCCAGGCTGGCCTTGAACTCACAGAGATCTGCCTGGCTCTGCCTCCCAAGTGCTGGGATTAAAGGTGTGTGCCACCGACACCTAGCCTGTGATCCTTCTTGGTGAATAATTTCCCCTGTGTAAGTCTAGTACTATTTTTACTAGACTTTTTTTAATATTACATAAATGTAGGTTTTGTTTAATACCAAACATTAACACTTCATGAGAACTTAATGTTGCCCCCTCTTTCTAAGCACTCATGAAAACTCTTTCTGATTTTAAGCGTTTTCTGTCTCTGTCGCTCTCTCTCTGTGTCTCTCTCGCTTTCTCTCTGTGTCTCTCTCTCTCTGTGTCTCTGTCTCTGTCTCTGTCTCTGTCTCTCTCTCTCTCTCTCTCTCTCTCTCTCTCGTTTTGGTTTTGGTTTTTGAGACAATATCTTTGTAACTCTGTAACTCTGACAGACCTGGTTCACAGAACTTCACCTGCCTCTGCCTCTGCCTCTGCCTCCCAAGTGCTGGGATTAAAGGTGTGCACCACCATCACCTGGCAAGATTTCTCTTTCTATTATCTTATTCTAACTAGAAAAGGTTATGGCTTTTTCTTCTCAAAAACTGACTGCTTCAACTCATAAGTTGACTCCAGATCACTTTATGATAAGGTGTAAGTAGTTTCCTTGCATAGAAGTAATGACTCTTGAATGATTTTTTTTATTTTATTTATTTTGAAGTTAGAATTACTCAGTTTAGCAAGTGTTCTAATATTCTCACTGTTGCCTAAGGTCTGCAGAAAGAACACCCATTTTATGCTGTCAGTTATAGAGTTATATGTAGTAAGTCTTCCTCTGTCCTGCCAGCCAGCTCCCAAATAATGACACAGAGTCTTCTTATAAATTATGAAAACTCAGCCTGTAGCTTAGGCTTGTTCCTAACCAGCTCTTATAACCTACATTAACCCATTTATATTAATCTACATTCTTTTTCTTTTTTTTTTTTTTTTTTTTTTTTTTTTTTTTTTTGAGATGGGGGTTTCTCTTTGTAGCTTTGCACCTTTCCTGGAACTCACTCGGTAGCCCAGGCTGGCCTCGAACTCACAGAGATCCACCTGCCTCTACCTCCCGAGTGCTGGATTAAAGGCGTGCGCCACTACTGCCCGGCTTAATCTACATTCTAGCATGTGGCGTTACTTGTCTTCTATCGTGTACCTCCTGTTTCCTCTCTGTGACTCCTCAAGTCTCCTCCTTTCTTGCCAGGGTCCTTCTCTGTCCCCAGAAGTCCCGCCTAACCTCTTCCTGCCTAGCTATTGGCATTTAGCTCTTTATTAAACCAATCAGAAGACACCTTGGCAAAAACACACCTTTGCAGTGTAAACAAATATTCCACAACAGTTATATTTCTTCTTTTTTCAGTGAAACTGTTTGAAGTGATTGAAACAGAGAAGACACTCTACTTAGTCATGGAATACGCAAGTGGGGGTAAGAATAAATGGGCTCAGAAAACATGTCATGTTTGATAGGACATAGAATTGATGGTGCTTGGCAGTTCATTATAACATTTATACCTTCATCATTATTGTAATCTATAGTTTTATTAACATATCTTTAATTACCTCTTAATGAAAATTCAATGTTTGCTTTCCAAGACCTGCTGAGCCTACAGTATAAATAAAACTTTTGGCTTATTTAAATACATTACCTAGGGACTTTTTAAAATTTGTCATCTTTTGAATGTTTTAATTTGCTGATTTAAATATTAAAATAACATACTTGATTTGTAGTGCAGGAGTACAGAGTATATTTAATAAAGTATATAGTGAAAGCTTACTCTTCATCAGATATTTATTTAACTGACTGCTCACATATAACAGATCTTCAATATATATGCATTGCCAAGATAATCCATGAATGTTTGGATTTAAGTAACTGTTGTCTGTAAGTTCTGTAAATTGGGTTGAGTTGGTGGGAAGTGGCAGAGCCCATGTGTGATAGAGAATACAGCGTATAATAGAGAATACAGCATATAATAGAGAATACAGCATATAATAGAGAATACAGTATATAATAGAGAATACAGCATATAATAGAGAATACAGCATATAATAGAGAATACAGCATATAATAGAGAATACAGCATATAATAGAGAATATAGCATATAATAGAGAATACAGCATATAATAGAGAATATAGCATATAATAGAGAATACAGCATATAATAGAGAATACAGCATATAATAGAGAATACAGCATATAATAGAGAATACAGCATGTACTTTGACTATTGCAGGGTCCCAAGAGGGCTGATTTTTTTATTTAGTGTTGATTAAATAATAGAAAATCACTTTTCTCTCCTGCACTTTCCCTTAAATAAGAGATACTTGATTCAAATTATTATTCCATTAGGACTTCTTAGATTACATCTCAAGGAGTTACATCATTGAAAAAGTAGAAACAAAATATTTAAAGGACATGCTTTAAAAGTACAAAGAACTGCTGGGCAGTGGTGACACACGCCTTTAATCCCAGCACTTGGAAGGCAGAAGCAGGTGGATCTCTATGAGTTTGAGGTCAGCCTGGACTACAGAGTGAGTTCCAGGAAAGGCTCCAAAACTACACAGAGAAACCCTGTCTCAAAAAAAAAAAAAAAAGTATAAAGAACTTAAGCAATTGAAAAATAAGAAGACTGGAATTACTTTGCGGATTGACTAGGTTTTTACTCATTGACAGGAAAACGTTGCATTGAACTTATATAGAGCCTCTCCATTGTGAAGGCTGAGGGTCTGTGTGGCAATGCAGGTCTTCCATAAACTGGAGTAAAGATTTGTTTTGTCTGTGGCATCTAGAAAACACATTTTAATAAGGCTTCTCGTATTTCCAAGCTTTTTATTTTAAATACTGAGCATGTGTAATTGCTTTTAAGTTGTTTTGCAGATTAAATATTTTAGTAAATTTGCTTTTTTCAGAACGTTTTTCTGCCCTGAAAATATTTCAGTGTAGTTTTTCGTTTGTTTCCTGATTTGTTCCTTTGTCTTTGGTGGTGCTGGGGACTGAGCATGGGACCCTCATGCTGGGCAAGTGCTCTGCCGCAGAACTGCATCAGCCCATCAGTGTAGATCTTTGACATACCAGGGAACTGTGTAAAATGTGCATAAAATGCAGATCTAGAATAAAACTTGTAAGTGCTACATAGTGAATTGTTTTTCTCTCCTTTAGTTATATTTCCATACAATTCTATCCTGTCAGGATAGGAGCCCTGATTATTACTTTTAGTTCAGTAAAATTCATTTATTTTGGTTTTTTTTTTTCTACATTGCAGTAATAAAATTTAGGGAAAAGAGTTAGACATGCTTTGATATAAGAAATGATAGGCCTCTAAAGGCCAGTGGCTACCTTTCTGCTTTATACAGATTCACCACAAGGCTCTGCATGTATGAGCTGATTCAACTGTTGATAACAAGTACAGTCGACTCTCTGTTGGTGCTGAGGGCAGGGTAGGACATCTGGAGGGGCAGTGAGGAGTAGTGTAGAGAAATAGATTGATGTATTGGAGGCGGGGCAGAAACAGAGTGTATTAGTTAGGGTTTCTATTGCTGTGAAGAGACACCATGACCACAGCAATGCTTATAAAGGAAAAACGTTAAATTGGGGCTTGCTTACAGTTTCAGAGGTTTAGTCCATTAACATCATGGTGAGACATGGCAGTGTGCAGGCAGACGTGGTGCTGGAGAAGGAGCTGAGGGTTCTACATCCTGATCTACAGGCAGCAGAAGTGAAGACTGACATACTGGACACGGCTTGATCATATCTGAGACCTCAGAGCCCACCTCCACAGTGACACACTTCCTCCACCAAGGCCACACCTCCTAAGAGTGCCACTCCCTATGGGCCAAGCATTCAAACACTTGAGTCGATGGGGGCCATGCCTATTCAAACCACCACACAGAGAGAAAATGAAACCCAACTCAGACCTGCTTTCTTTGAGTCATACAAAGCAATGACTCTGTTAATAAGAATAACCGTGGTTCTTTGGCAGTGCATCTAAAATCTTTTTTTGGCATTTTAAATCTATTAGTGGCAAGGCAAGTCAGGGAAATAAAACATTGAATTTTCCCTCTGAAATCTCCATGTAGTTTCAGATAGAATATGATCTGCACACTAATGAACACCTGAGTCAGACTGCTGCCACTTTGCCAGGTATTGGTCAGGAGACTGATTGACTAATGATGGAGTGAGGATTAAAAAGCCAGGGGGGTCCTCTATGGTTTTTCTGAATCATGGTTAATTGAAAGAAGCCTGTTAAAGTAGGTGTTGGGGCTCCTCTAACACAGTATTTATTCTTCCCTTTGGTTATGTAAATAATACTTAGAAATGCCTACAGGGTGATTTTCTAGGTACTGAGAATACATACACAGAGTCAGCCCTCAAGATTACGTTGTAATTGGTGAAGCACAGCATCGGCAGGTGCTGATAGGGGAAAGACTGAGGTGTGCAGTATCAGGGTGTGAATTTCCTGGCACAGTCCAAGAGGAGAACCAGATGTTTGATATTTGAACTCTTCTGTTCATCTTTCCAGCCTAAACTCAGGTGTCTAGAGTTAATGCTGTGATGGGCTAACTAGAGTTAACAACCATTGACACATATCCAGAAGCACCTACTCTGATGAGCCAACTAGAGCATCCATTCATTTCTTGTTCTCATCATCCCATCTGTCACTCACTTCACAAAATAACCGTGTTTGGCATTGTAGATGTGTTAGTTTCATCAACATGCATCCATTACATATTTGATTTTTAATATTTTACTTATATCCTAAGGATAATTTGCATATATGTCATATATCTGTGTACTTAAATACAAGTGTTATTTATTGAGTACTCTATGCCACTGTGCCAAGCACATGCTTTGTTTCATGTAGTCCTCACAGCAGCCTAAGTAGATTCTGATTAGACACAGAATCTTCATGGGGTTAAAAAGTCCTGCTAAATGTCCCCTAGCATTAAGTACCCACTAAGTATAGGCTACACAGGATACATACCCTGAGACTGTAGTTTGGCTATAGTATAGTATAGTGTAGTATAGTATATAGTATAGTATGGTATAGTACAGTACATAGTACTGTGTAAGCTTTTAAGCCATCCAATAAGTTGTTACTCTACATATATGTCTGCATTGTGCAGCTGATAAGGACACAGAAAATAAGTTTCTCCCTTATACTAAAGAAACAGTTCAAGATTTTAACTTAATATTAATTTTTCTAAACTATTACAGACTAGAGAAAAATTTTAAAACTTATATAGAGATATAGATACATAGGTTCAATAGAAAATTTCAGCACCATCTATTTACTGTTAATGAGTTCAGCACATATTTGCTGCATGTCCACTCTGTGTTCTGTCGTGGAGATAAAGGTGCATATATGATGTGGCTGCGATGGGGTTGAGACAGCCCGCAGGTCATATGGGGTGGCAGAATGCAGACCAGGCTGTCGTTTGTGGTTCACTGTCAAGATAATATGAGGACATGTGAATAAGCATGGTCAGCATACAGTACAGAGGAGAATGATGGAGTTGGACCAGACTATGTCATGGAATTTAAGAGAAAGCATGTGACTGCCCTGTGGTTTCTCATTATTGGAATGGATAATAAAGAGTTGACTGTATTTCATGTAACTTGTGGAGAACACATCTTCTTGGTTATTTTTAAGAGTTTTTCTAAATCATAAATTGCTACAGATTCTCAATTCCACATGTAATTTTTTTCTATTCCTGTGTTAGTTTGTGACTTGTCTAAATAGCAGAAAATGGTAGACCAAGTGGTTCTTGAAAGGTAAGGCCAAAACTTGGCATTGCATATATTGCTAACCAAAATCAATGTGTATTTATTGCCTGCTCTACCTTTCTGATTCAGGTGAAGTATTTGATTACTTAGTTGCCCACGGAAGAATGAAAGAGAAAGAGGCCCGTGCAAAATTTAGGCAGGTATGGAAAGTGGTTTTCACCTTTGTTCTGCTGATGGTTTTAGTGATGTGCAATGGACAGAGTCACACAACTTTGAGAGTACATGGGATTTTCAAAGAAAATTCTCCTTTCTTACACTTTTTAAGAATGGAAAATTCCTGAAAAACCCATTTTCTTTGAATTTCACTTTCAAATAGTTGCAGGTGGTTATTTTGAGATGGCCATGAGCGGTAACATTTTATAAGTTAGACTCAGTGTTTACCTTTGAATCTGGAAAACTCAGACCAGACTGAGACAGAGAAGAAATTAATGCCCAATCCTTTGATGTGGCCAGAGATTGCTATCAAGCCCTGTTCGCTTTATGTGTGCATTACATGTTTGTTAAAGAAGTTATTATTTTCTTTGATATTAAATATATGTTGGTTTTAAAATTCATTTCAGGCTTAAAGAATATGGTCAGTTTTATCTAGCCACACATGGAAGGGAAGTGCAAGTGTGGTGGGAGGTGGTCGTGAGATATTTTCCAGTTCAGCATCCATGTAACTTACTGGAGAAAGGATGCAGTGAGGGAGGGTGATTTCTTTAAAAAACACATTTAGAATTTTACTTTTAATTTTTGCAACTGCATTAAGTGTACTTTTTTTACATAATTTATTTGAAAAACATTTGTATATAAAAAAATTGCACACTAAAATCGACTAGACCCGAAATTCGTACATCTCAGTGAACTTCTATACAGTTAGAGGAGCTGTTCAGAACAGAAGCCGGGGCGCTTCACATTGGATTTCTAGACTTTCCCTGTTGGATATATTTTATGTACTTACCCACCACCAAAAATGAAAATGCCATGACAGAGTTAGAGCTAGAAAAACAATTATCTTTATTTTCCCTTTCAAACTCATGTCCAACACCTGCATTCAGCTCTTCCCCGTCCCTGATATTTAGCTTTCTTGTTCTTTGTATAAAGATAAACACTATTTGTTTGCATGCATATGTGTGTGTATCTATTACTGGTTAGATTCTGAATGTGAAGAAAGAACAAGGGGGTTTTCTTAGATTGTGTGACCTCACTTAATTTTATGCATTCTAGGTCCATCCATTTTACTGTGAATTGTTATTTTTTTACATTTTGATAGTATTCCATTTTTTATAAACCAAACTTTCATTAACTATTCATCTGTTGTTGGACAACTAGGCTGAAAAAAATAAACTTTATAAATTACTATAGAAATGACTAGTGAATTGTGAATTATCCATAAAATGTACTGAAGTAAAGCTTCAGCGATATATCCTAGACTTGCCCTTAGTGAATTAGGAATTTTTATTTTAAAGTAATTTAGCTCCTCATCATGAACATTACACTGATTCTGCACTTAAAAACATTCTGTAAGCTGGGCAGTAGTGACACATGCCTATAATCTGAGCCCTCAGCAGGCAGAGTGTGAAGGATCTCTGTGAGTTCAAGGCCAGCCTGGTCTATGGATTGAGATCCAGAACAGCCAGGGCTACACAGAGAACCCTGTCTTGAGAAAACAAACAAACTACTCTGTAATCAGTCTGTTTGAGCAATGAAAGTTTCCATAAGGTCTTCCTCTGTGATAGCTTTCCATGGAGGCTAATTCATTAAACAGAGTGACCCTCATCAAGAGTGAACCTGCTTCACTTTTTGACCTGACCTTCCAAAGTGATTGTGTAGTAACTTTGTCTTATAAGTTTCTGTTATTCAGGTAGATTCCTATAGTTACTCATAATAGTGGATGGGCCTGTGAGATGGCTGAGGGAACAAAGGCACTTGCCACCAACCAGGACAACCTGAGTTTAGTCCTCAGGAACCATATGCAGGAGGGCGGAACTGACTCCTGAAAGGTGTCCTCTAACCTCAGTGCACATGTCACGGGAGAAATGAATCCAAAGAACAGTGGGTCTAGGACAGTTAATTTTCAAGATCCTCCTGCTGCAGGGAGCTAACTACTCTACGGAATAAATTTGGTTCCTTCCCTTTAAAAACAAAATAAACAGTGGCTGTGGAAACAACTGGTAATGAGGGAAACAACATGAAGCCTGGCCTGTGCTGGGCCCCTTCCCATTAAATTCCTCCCTAGCCTGGAGTGGAATTCCTTGCTATCAGGTCGGGCAGTCCAATTATCTCCCTCCTTGTCAGTCGTTGCTAGTAGCAGATGAGAAAGAAAATTCCAGTTGGTGACGCATGTTCCCTTTGGGATCTTCGTGTATATTTTAAAAGATGATTTCCATTTACCCTTTTTCTTTTTAGCCTGCTGGTTTTACTTACTTGCTAAAGCATGGCGAGTATAGGAAGTTGTACCTGGTGAAAGGCTTTGTGTTGTCCAAGTGTGCAGTCAACCATTGTGCTGAATGGGAGCAGGGCAGGGGGTAGGTTAAGATCTTTAGCCCTAGCCAAAAAAGATGTGTATTTACTTGTATTTATGATTTTTATATTAACAGTGAAAGAATGAACTACATTAACAAGGATATATAGATTCATGCCTTTGACTCTGCTATTGGTATGCTAAAAACAATACACAGTTTAAGACCATTTTAGCAACCATTGCCAGTACAGTATCTCTGTATTCCATAAGCTGTGAGGGTATGCAAATGCACACACACACACCATGGTGTTAGGGCTTAGCAGTTAAGCGTGCTTCCTGCTCTTCTGGGGGACCTGGTTCAGTTCCCAGCACCCATATGGTAGCTCACAATCATCTGAATCTCCAGTTCCAGGGGGTAGCATGCCCTTTCTGACCTCTGTGAGCCTTGCACATATGTGGCACACAGACATAAATGCAGCAAAACACCTATTTATATGAAATGAAAATAACGCTTATTTTCAAAATTATGGTATTGATTCCAAGGTCAAGGCTACTTCTTAGAGAATAGGAATTCCTGACCCATGTATGTCATTGCAACACTACCCCCAACAACAGTTGTGGAGCCTGAGGTCTGCTTGTAAATCCTGTTCTCGAGGTCCACAATGGAAGGGTTGTAGAGAAGTCCCTGCATCCTGCCCATGGGATGTTCTCAGGTGGCAGAGTCTACTGTAGGCCAGTCTGATGAAACATGGGCTTATGGGTTCATATGGTGAATTAGAAGCCAAACTTCTTTTATGTCAGACATGGTTCCTTGCTAGGTGCGTGTGGTAACACCGTAGATGTCCTGTTGAAACACTAGCTCAGAGGTCACTTCTGTGGGAAGAATGTGTGCTTCGTGCGGCATTCTCTTACCTTAGCTTTCGTTGTTAGAGCTTTGGAGCTTAGGAGGATTCTTATTCCATAAATGTCGATGAACTGTTTGCCTAGAGACCATCCCGTCAGGTGTGAACTCATGGCCTCTGGTCACACTTGGTAGCCATATCACCATAGCACACCTTCACTGTGTTGTACAGTATGTGACCTATAAAGACAGCCATGTTACCAGCAAATTTCTGTCAGACAGCATAGAGAAGTAGCCTGGCACCCTGAACACTGTTACCAACATAGTATATCTAGTAAAATATGCATGCAAATAGATCCTGTGACTAGCAGGCATAAATTAGTGAAAATCAAGTGTTAGAACTTTGAAGCACGATGCTCCAGAATCTTACAAATGTTTATTGTTCTGTTCTGCTGTGCGTAGGGACTCATACTGAAGATGCTCATGGCATTGACATCTGGCCCCAACATTTAGTGACTGCAGTATTTGCTCAGTATGGAATCCAGGGACTTTCACCAAGCTGTCTCTCAAAGCTTCATTCCTTCGGCTTTATGAATATATCATGTACCCTAATCAAATAGTGTATCTCATCCTTTACCCTCACTCTCCCTTGCCAAAATCCTCAATTGTTCCTGTCCTTCAAGGACACCCTCAAGCAAAGGGCACATGTCCAAGAAGCATTTCTGGTGAAAATCACATGTTTCCATGATCTCTGACTTCTTTGTCCCTCTGCTTCTGTGAGTCTCCCTTGTGTTACAGTTACTGTAAGACTTTCCCTTCTTAATGGACGTGTGAGCTCCGAAGGGAAATACTCATGTGATGTTCGTTTCTGTACTCCCTAGGAACAAGCACATGGCAGGTACTCAATAAACTGACCGGAATCAAAGGAATTTAATTAATTATTTACTCATTGTGTATTGATGGTTTTGTTTTTTTTCAAATTTATGTCTTGTCTTTGAACCATTTTAACATACATTTAATATTTTTCTAGCACTGAAATGCAACTTTCACTCTACTTTGAATTCCTTTCCCCTCATTCCTGTTAACACCACCATACTTCATACCACCTTTAGACTTTGGGAAATCTCCTTCCTGTCTGCACTTGTGAATAGCTAACCCACATCCATATTGGATCCACATTTAACTGACCCCACTGCCCTGCACTAAAATGACCATCCTTTTAGGCACCAGATATAATTACATGTACAAGGTAGCTCTTTATCACTAACACTTTCTTTTAAAGATTATCACAGAAAAGCTTATAATCTATTTCTTGTTTGTATTCAAGGCCTTTCCATTGTTGGACACTTCCCTCTCTGGCCCTTATCCCCAGAGTCCTACACACTGGCTCTGGCTGCAAAATGTATATGCAGTGCACAGTAATTTGTCCAGCTGAATTAAGGGCAAATGTAAGATTAACTTGTATCTCATTTATTGATTATTTGTTTTCTCTTGAGGGTTAGATTTTTCCTATTTCTTTATATTTGAGCAGAAAATATGAGATGTTGTTAAATACTTCACTGATTAGTTCTTGATAAACTAAGGAAATGTGCCTTGAACAAATGTGATGTAATTCCCAAATACATTGTGTTTTAGCTCCAGCCAGCTATCTTGAATGCTGGTTTACATGTGCCAAAGCCCTCTTTCAACACTGAAGTAAACCCTTGTTGTCAACCACAAATTACATACTTTGACTCATGTAAACAGAGAAATTTAATGAGTATAGAGGATTTCCGTGGATGTTGACCAAAAGAAAAATCAAAGTATGTGTTCCCAAGAAAATATTACTTCCCATATTTAAAACTTCCATCTCTTTAATAAGCATAGTTTTCTAAACTAATCATGAAATTGCTATTATTTTTAAATCAAAGTTAGTACTTTATCAAATTGAAAATGATAATTATGAAAATCAAATATTTAACTGTAAAATAATTTTTACTTTTATCCAAATATTTATTTCAGATTGTATCTGCTGTACAGTATTGTCATCAGAAATGCATTGTTCACCGTGATCTTAAGGTAAGCTGCTACTTTGAAAATTAAAATCTTAGTTATGAAAGTATGTAATAATAAGGGAGCTAGGGAGATGGCATGATGAATAAGAATACTTTCTTGGCAAGCATGAGGATCCGATTGTAAATTCCCAACACATACTTAATACAACGTGCTAGGGCTGTGCATGCCTATAACGCCAGCATTTGGAGGCAGAAACTGGTAGACCCTGGGAGCTCACTGGCCAGCCAGCCTAGCTGAAAACACCAGTGTCAGGTTCAGTGAGTGATTCTGTCTTAAGAGAATGAAGCAGAGGGTGATACAGAGGACACTAGACATCCTCCTCTGGACTCCACCCATAGCGCCATGCACACCCTTAAAATTTGTCATAGTCAATTAGGGCCACCTCTTCAGTTACCCAGCATTTCAGGCACAGAATGTGGTGGTTTTATAGAATTGTCACCATAGCTTATGAAAGGCACTGTGTTCACCCAGCACATGAAAATGTGGACATGGCATTGTCTAACGCCAAAGTTAGAAGACTTGATTGTTAACTAGCATACTTTAAATAGATAAATTTGGAATTCTGTCCTCACCTGAAAATGTCCCAAGGGCTCATCTAGACAGAAGTAATGTCAAAGCACAAGTCACAAATATATGTTTGCTCCACATAAGAACCAGGGTCTTTTCTCAGCACCGAAGTTCAAAATGAGAAAAGTTTTTAATGTTTTCATGTGTCGGTTAGCTTTCTGTCAGCCTGACACAAACTAGAGTCTTTTGGGAAGAGGGATCCTCAGTTGAGAAATGTCTCCATGAGACTGGATTGTAGGCAAGCCTGGGGGCATTTTCTTGAGGAATGGTCGATGTGGGAGGGCCCAGCCCACTGTGGGTGGTGCCACTACTGGCCAGGTGGTCCTGGGTTGTATAAAAAAGCAGGCTGAGCCATGAGGAGCAAGCCAGTGAGCATGGCCCTCCATGGCCTCTGCTTAGTCCTGTCTCCAGGTTCCTGATTTGAGCTCCCACCCTGACTTCCCTCAGTGGACTGTGACTGGGGACATGGAAGCCAAATAAACCCTTTCCTTTCGTGGTGTTTATCACAGCAATAGAAGTAAATGTTTGAGATGCAGATAAACTAGTCTACTCTGGAATAAAGTGTGTGGTAGAAATGGTTACAGTCTAACAAGCCTCAAAAGCATAGGCTTCAGTTGTGTTTCTGTCTCTGTCTCCTCCTCCTCCTCCTCCTTCTCCTCCTCCTCCTCCCCCCCTCCCTCCCCTTCTCCTCCTCCCCCCTCCCCCCTCCCTCCCCTTCTCCTCCTCCCCCTTCCTCCTCCTCCTCCCCCTCCCTCCTCCTCCTCCCCCTTCCTCCTCCTCCTCCCCCTCCCTCCCTCCTTCTCTTCTTCTTCCCCCCTCCCTCCTCCTTCTCCCCCCTTCCTCCTCCTTCTCATCCTCCTCCCCCCCCTCCTCCTTCTCCTCCTGCTTCTCTCCCTCCTCCTTCTCCTCCTCCTTCTTCTCATCTCCCTCCTCCTCCTTTTCCTCCTCTCCCTCCTCCTTCTTCTCATCTCCCTCCTCCTTCTCCTCCTCTTCTCCCTCCTCTTCCTTCTCCTTCTCTTCCTCCTCCTTCTCCTCCTCCTCTTTCTCCTCCGCTCCTTCATTCTCCCACATCTTACTTCTGTTTTTCTTTTTAACATTTCCCTTTGCCTTTATCCATTCCTGGCATCAAACCTGGATTCTGTGTAAATATATTATTGCTTTACATGGTGGTCAGCAATCTAATTGTGTTTGGTTCCATTCTTCTGACCTGTTTACTGCTCCAAATATTTCTGTATCTATTCCTTTCTCGGGAGTTTTAGGGGAAAAACATTTCTACAAAGAAAAAGAGTGGGTGCTTACCCTATTTCTTTGTTTGTTCAGCAATATGTGTTCAGTCCAGTCCAGTGGAGAGAAGGTTCCCATATATCCCTGGACTGAGACCTCAGCACTGTATGCTGGTGTCTTCGAAGGCAGTGTGGTTACTTAGGTTCCCATTTAGACTGTTGTGGAGGAAGTGGGAAAGTCTACCTTACTACAGATGACCAAGGAGACTTAGACTTTTTTCTGTTGTTGTTGCTCTGTCCATAAATGTTGATTTAATGTAACTCTCCCAGATTCATTCATTTTCATAGTTTCTGTGTCCACTTTTATTTGTTGACTAGTTGGTTGGTTTTTGTTTTGTTTTCTTGAGGGGAGGGTGAGGGGTTTTGAAACAGGGTCCCACCATGTAGCTAGCCCAGGCTGACCTGGAACTTGCAATCTCCTGCCTCAGTTTCCCCAGGCTGAGATTATAGGCATGTGCATGGCCCTGGCCAGTGTCCTCACAGGTGTGACTCTAGACTATCAAGTTGACAGTTATACTAGCCACTATTGTAGTCATACTTTTCACACCATCTGAGGTAAGCTAGAACCCTAAAGGGGGAAAAATGGAGGGAGGACCTGGAGAAGGAAGAGACATGTGATGGGCCCTCCAGTGAAGCACAAGGGTCTCTCATTTTCATCTTGGTCAAATTCTACTCCTGTTTGCACTCTGACCAAGCAATCTACAAACCAGCCCATAACTTCATGAGTCTGTTCATCAATTGAAAATGGAATTTGAAATGAAGCATGCACCAAGAAGCAAGTCTTCATTAAATTGCTTGCATTTATAGAAGACATTTCCATGTTTATCTTTGGGTGATTGTTTTAGAATTTTAGGAAAAGCCTCTCAAACATGGGAGCAGAGTCCTTGTTTCCTATAGAGCGTGACTAGACAGGAGTCTACTCTTAGAACAGCAACCACTGCTGAAAAGGAACCCTGCCGTAGCCAAAGTGTCCGCTTGTTCCCTTTCACTGAACAGTGCTTTGTTGGGGAGTGTTCTGTAAGACAAGTCAGAGGACTGAGTAAAGAGACCACAGAGCCCTGGCAGGCCGTCATTTAGACATGCCCTGGAGCCTGCCATCAACTACCTGTTACGATGGTCCTCATCTGGCTAGTCTTGGCTTCAGTTGAAGGCAAAGTGGTGATTTCCATGTGTAATCTTTAGAATAGGTTCTGTTAAGGTACAGTTCCAAGACGCCTCTTCCCATTAAGTTAAAAACATTTAAAATAAACTGTGGAGGAAATGTGTTTAAAATAACCTTTCTTAAATAGTTCCTATGAGCTTTCCTTTTCAAGTGTTAAAATTCAGTCTTCCACAGATGTCATTTGGATAGCTATGCACTACAGAATTTGATGTTACGTTTTTAAATGAGAGGCATGCACTAGCAAGCTTAGAATCTGAAAGAAGTACAGCAGACATTTTTATTTCATGTATGCTTTTTACATTGTCCTTTTTATTATTTTCTTCTTAGGCTGAAAACCTTCTCCTTGATGCTGATATGAATATTAAAATTGCTGACTTTGGTTTTAGCAATGAATTCACAGTGGGGAACAAACTGGACACATTCTGTGGAAGCCCGCCTTACGCTGCCCCGGAGCTTTTCCAAGGCAAGAAGTACGATGGGCCGGAAGTGGATGTGTGGAGTCTGGGCGTCATTCTCTACACGCTGGTCAGTGGCTCCCTGCCTTTTGATGGCCAGAATCTAAAGGTACCTGCCATTTGGTGCTGAAGCCCTTATCCAAGAGCTGTAATGTCAACTGCTACTTACAAATACTTTCCTTCTTTGTCAAAGGAACTGCGGGAGCGAGTCCTCCGGGGGAAATACCGCATTCCCTTCTACATGTCCACGGACTGTGAGAATCTCCTGAAGAAACTGTTAGTACTCAATCCCATAAAGAGGGGCAGCTTAGAGGTGAGTGTGCTGTGTGTTCCGGGTGCATGCTCAGCACACAGCCTGGATTCCGCAGGTGCCGGTGGTTCCCCAGGTTGTTGCAGAGCACAGTTCCCAGTGTGTAACTTCCTTTTTCAGCATCAGGAAGTGACCGTTCTTTAGTCACAAAACATAGTAGGTCTCTCCAAAGGCATGTTTCTTCTTGGTTCTTTGGTGACTTATTAAAACTGACACAATGGGCCGGATGGTGGTGGCGGCGCATGCCTTTAATCCCAGCACTTGGGAGGCAGAGGCAGGCGGATCTCTGTGAGTTCAAGGCCAGCCTGGGCTACCAAGTGAGTTCCAGGAAAGGCGCAAAGCTACACAGAGAAACCCTGTCTCGAAAAACCAAAAAAAAAAAAAAAAACAAAAAAAAAACCTGACACAATGAAGACAAAGTTGACACCCCACCCCACCCCCGCCCCAAGACAGGGTTTCTCTGTATATAGTCCTGGCTGTGGACTCACTCTGTAGACCAGGCTGGCCCCCAACTCAGCGATCTGCCTGCCTCTGCCTTCTGAGTGTTGGGATTAACCACCTTTGCGCCTCCACCAAAGTTGACTTTTGAAGGGGATAAACCTATCCTGTGTCAGAAACTACCTGATCCAAAACAAAAACCTTTATGTTAGTTAAGACTGACCAGATATTTGAAGGTTGTTGAAAATGATTGTGAAATTCTAATCCAGTTAATTCTTCACGTCATCTGAAATCATGTGAAGTCAAAATCTGTAACAGAAACTTCTCATCAGTACAGAAAATTTACAGACATATGAGCAGAGTATACTGGGACAGGCACTTTTCATTCAGCACACTGCTGTTGCCCACACACATTCCGTTCATACTGTTTTGCATGTCCTAACTGTGTTAGAGAACGAGCAGAGATTCTAGTAACCAAGGTGACCAATCTTTCTTATGCCATAATTAGGATAACTGATAATCTTAAACATTTTTCCCACCTGGCCTTCTTTAGTTTTTAAAGATTGATTGATTGATTATGTATCTGCGTGTTTCCATATATGTGAATTACATACATGTAATGCCCTGAGAGGCCAGAAGAGGGTGGTAAATCCCCTGGAACTAGAGTTACAGGTGATTGTGAGCTGCCATGTGGGTCTGGGAACCCAATCTGGGAAAATGCTTTTAATCTCCCAGCCATCCCTTTAGCGCCTTCACATCTGTCTTTAGGAATATTTTGGTCTCTACTAAGAAAATTTCAGAGACTTGGTACCCACTCCTCACTTTAGACTTTTAAAGTCTTCCTACCTGCGTTGGAAGGACGGGGAACTCGTGAAGCTCCTGTGCAGTACATGTTTCTCTAGGGGCTTTCTGGAGCATGCGCACACCTTGAGGTGCAGTGTGAGGTGCAGCCCTGGGAGGCCAGCCCTGCTCACAGTGCTCAGCTCAGTGTGGGCTCCCTCCCTCATTCTCTTTCCACACAAACTTTCTGAAAGACACAGTATGTTTCAGTGGAAGTTGAGGACGTGGGGGACTAAGGGCTTTGAGGAGTGATCAGTTGGTAATTTTACTGCTTGTTTGTGTAAGTGTGGTTAGCTCTTAGCTCCGGTTTTTGTGTCTTTCCTTTGGGGGTGAAAAGACATGTTAATGCTGATGTCTGTAGTGAATTTGTGTATTACTGTTTTTCTCAGCTCACTTACACCCATTCATAGAAAGTGTGTGATTCCTCAGAATGGAAAACCATTGACTTGTCGGTTCTGAGGGTCTGGAACTTCAGAGAACATCAGCCTCTGCTGTTCCAGCTCTGGAGTCCACTTTTGTTTTTTTAAGATTTACTTAAGTCATGTATATGTGTGTGGATGTGTACATGAGTGCCAGTGCTGGCGGAGGCTAGAGGTATCACTGGGATCCACTTTTACTCAGGAACTTCTCTCACCTACGTGTGAGTACCAGCTCCCCAGAGCTGAGGCAGCAGGCCACATAAAGGCAGAGGAGAAAGAACATAGAAAGTCACCTGGGGAGACAGTGCTTACAAACCTCTGTGGGCTGCTCATAAAAATAAGTGTGCTTCGCTCAAAGACGACTAATTTACTCATTTAAATTTTGGCCAGAATAGTTATCCAAATGTTTTACTCTTTCATCCTTAACATGAAGAGGCTGAAAATTATCCAGACCTCATGGTATAGGATTATAAGCCCAGGAATGGGAATAGTTGAAGATCAAGGCTAATCTCAGCAGCTGAGCTGCAGCCCAG
Organism: Peromyscus eremicus; assembly: GCF_949786415.1. NCBI lineage: Eukaryota > Metazoa > Chordata > Mammalia > Rodentia > Cricetidae > Peromyscus > Peromyscus eremicus. The sequence goes on from NC_081431.1 coordinate 10,690,391, forward strand.
TGGTGGAGCCTTTGCCTGCACACACAGGGCCATAGTACACACTCCAGTGAGACCTGGAGTATTAAAACACAAGACTGCATAGAGTTGATTGAAGAGCCAAATTATCTTCCAAAAATTTGATCTTAGCACAATGAGTCCCATTATCTTGTATAATTTAATATTTTCTGTTGCTAATGATGATGCTTAGACTCTTTTAAGGTTTATTTATTATTTATTTGATTTTATGTGTATGGGTATTTTGCCTACATTCATATATATGTGTACCATGTACATGCCTGGTGCCATGGATCCCTTGGAACTAGAGTTACAGAGAGTTGTGGGCTGCCACGTGGGCACTGGGACTTGAACCTGGGTCCTCTAGAAGAGCAGGTAGTGCTCCTAACTGCTAAGCCTTTTCTACAGCCTGATGATTATGCTTTTTAAAATGCTTCATTTTCAGAAGTTCTAGTTGATATACTTAAGCATGATCTGTCTCAAAACTTTTTCTGCCACAGAACTGTGAGTTCATGTTAGAAATATAATACTGCACACTAGACTACACACAGGCTGATCACAGTTCCCTGAAATAATGACCCAGAGAAATTGGATACCATTTTTTTAGGATTTTTTTATTTAAACTTCTTCTCATACACTATATTTTGGTCATATTCTTTTCTACCTGGAACTCCTTCCACCTCCCCACCCACCTAACTTGGTGTTCCTTGTCTCTCAAAAAAACATAAGAAATAAAAAAGTCAAAACAAAAACAGCAAGACCAAAACAAAACAAACAGCACACAAAAAACACAGAGTCCATTTTATGTTGGCCAACTAGTCCTGGGCATGGGGCCTGCCCTGGAGTGTGTTTGATGAGCCCAGTGATACTCCACTGGAGAAAACTAGTTTTCCCTTTCCCAGCAGCTATCAACTGCAAATAGCTCCCTGGTTAGGTGTGTACTTCATGTCTACTTGCCTTCTCCATGCTGGACTTGGTTGGGTTTGAACCTGTGCAGGTCTTGTGCATGCTGTCACGGTCTTTGTGAGTTCATGTGTATCAACCCTGTTGTGTCCTTGGAGTCATCCACCACCTCTGGCTCTTACAATCTTTCCACCTCCTCTTCTGCAAAAATCCCTGAGCCTTGAGGGGAGGGGTTTGGTAAAGACACCCCTTTTAGGACTGAGTGTTCCAAAGTCTCTCACTCTGCACACTGTCCAGTTGTGGTAATTGCTATCTACTGCAAGAAGAAGCTTTTCTGGTGAGGGCTGAGTGGTGTACTGACCTATAGCAGTATACCTTTAGGAGTCATTTTATTGCTATATTTCTTTAGCAGAATAATAGTAGTAGGTTTTTCCCTAGGCCCATGACTTACCTAGTCTCAGGTTCTTGGCCACTTTAGAAGTGTCGGGTTTGAGTGTCCTCTCAAGGAATGAGGCTTAAATCCAGTCAGAAGGTGGTTGGTGACTCCCATAACCCTTGCACCACTGTTGCACTAATGTGTCTTACACGTTTTTTAGAGGAAGGATTTCTTACAGCAAACCTTAAAACAAACAAACAAACAAACAAAAACCTTGAAGTAGCAGTGACTTCAAGAATGGTCTTACATGATCATTGTTATTGTTAGGATGATGATGATGATGATGATGATGATGATGATGATGCAGCGTCAACATTTATGGGGGAGGACATTAGTCCTCTTGGCCAGGCCTTCCTCGTGGCCACCAGTGAGTTGCTCGGCTCCTCCCACTCTTGTCACTGTGTGGCCCTTGTTGAGGCCCACGGCTATGGAGTAGCCCAGGGCCATGGCCGTGGACAGCGGAGGTTGGGAGGGACGTGAGACTGGCTGAGTCCTGCTGTGCATGCCCATCTGCCCTCACGGGAGCCCCAGTGGTGGCTAACATGGCCACACATTCATTTTTATTTTTTCTAGTTTTTTTAAAATGTTGTTTATTTTTATATGTGTGGACGTTTTGCCTGCATGGGTGTCTATGCATCATGTGCATGCCTGGTGCCACAGGGAGCAGCATTGGATCTCCTGGGACTGGAGTGACAGATGGTTGTTAGTCACCTGTAGATATTGGGAATCAAACCAATGCCTCTGGAAGAGCAGCTAGGGCTCTTAACCACTGAGCCGTCTCTCCAGCCCTTTGTACCAGTTATAGTTAATAAGCTTCAACATTGGCCGTGTGTTGTGGGTAGAGGTCTGTGAACTTTTCTAAAATAGCTATTTTCAAAACTTTCCTCTGCGTAAGCGTAGCTTTTCCGCCAGCAGTAGAAGTTCGGGTGTGGCTTGCTGCTTACAGTTTGTAGGTCTTCTTCACATATTCTGGGTGCCCACCCTCCCCAGCTGTAGATGTTTCCTCCCACTTATGGTTAGTCCCCACTGGGTTGTCTTTAACAGCCCAGGGCTGATGTTCACAGCATCAGGGTATTTCATCCTGATAATTCACACCAGTACCTGTTTTAACCTTGATTATTACTTAATTTCTGATTCTGGACTTTAATTTTTATCACCTTCCCTTTCCATATTCTTGGAGTTAACTGAACTGACTAACCTAGATTTCCATCCCCAAGATATCCTCTTTCTGCGGAATGGGATTTTAAAATAGATGCATGAATTTGATAAAAGACCAGAAAAATAAATCTTTTTATTAATCTTATATATAAAAATATGAAGCAAAAGTTAAAATCAGGTTCTCATGTTAAAACTTGGCAGTTTGAAAATATTCCTTTTAAAGGAATATGAAAGGAGGGTTGTTTGTGCATTGCCTTTGGTGAGTACTGGCCAGTCTAGTTGTGATAAGATTCTGGGTGTCCTAGAGATCCACACCTTCTGGTGGACTATTAATTAAAGTACATAGAGTAACTTTATCTGAAAGTGTCACATGACTCTTGTTGAGTGAACCGATGAATTTCACATTGAGGAGTGGGTTGAATGTTATAATTCACTAGACATGACTTAGAATTTATTTCCTAGCAAATAATGAAAGACCGATGGATGAATGTTGGTCATGAAGAAGAAGAACTAAAACCATATTCTGAGCCTGAGCTCGATCTCAATGATGCAAAAAGAATAGGTAAGTATTTCAGCACTGTAAACAGCACTGCCAGCAGAGTACAAGGGAGGCTCTGGTGGCCTGGCACGGGAGTGTTCATATGGGACTTTTTATTTTAGAGTACTTCATTATCACCTAATGACAAACACTAAAATATTCAAGTTCCTTGGTTAGTTTTCATGTGTATCTCTGGTCCTGTTCAATTATTGGCAACCATAACAAGAATTAAAATAAATTAGACAAACATATTTTTTTCTTTCTGCACTCCCTGACTGGAAGAATGCCCACTCTAACTTAGCGCTGAGCAGACTGAAGTGTAGCACAGTCCAGGACACTGACGTCTAAGCTGTGGGCACATTGCCTCTCCCTTTCTGCTCTCCACCCTCCCTGACCCCAGTCCTCCTTCAGAACTTGATGGAAACATTGTGTAAGTCAGGCCTTAATAGGGGAACTCTGAGCTGCAGATGAGAAAGGAAGCAGAGGTCTTGAATTGAACTGGTCTCCTCTTCGTGAATAGCTGAGAATGAGCTGAGAGACAGCAGAGAGACAGGAGAGTGGGGTCTGTGGGGCTCAGACAATGCAGACCTGGACAAAGGAAGTCAGCTCAGAAATGCCCCAGGAAGTGAGAACTGGGTGAACATATTAAGTCCATATTATAAATCATTCTGCACAGACAGAAAGTGAGAAATGGGGCTGAGAGATGGCTCACCAGTTAAGAGCACTGGCTCCTGTAGAAGAGCCAGGTTTAATTCCCTGCACCCAGACTGTGGCTTACAACCATCTGTAACTCCAGTCCCAGGTAAACTGATACCCTTTTCTGCCATCCATTTATACCAGGAAGGCATGTAGTGCACATAGATACATGTAGGCAAAAACAATTAAAATAAATCTTAAAAATTATAAATGTGTAGTATCTGAATATATATTATCTGTAAGTTTATAATCCAAAAGATTTTGTAGTTAAAGCTCACTTTGAATGTTTGAAGGACTAGTTTTTCCTAACATTATTGGCAGATCTATATGTTTTGCTAATTATTTACTAAATAGATATACTTTCAGAAAATTTTGTGGTTTTTTTTTTCCTAGACATTATGGTCACCATGGGTTTTGCACGAGATGAAATCAATGATGCCTTAGTAAGTCAGAAATACGATGAAGTTATGGCTACTTATATTCTTCTAGGAAGAAAACCACCTGAAGTAAGTGTTCTGTCTTTTTAAATTAATATAAATGAATTCTTGAGGTAAATGGATAAAGATATGTTAGCAAATGTATTCCTTCTCTGTGGAACCAAAACTAGCACAAAGATCCTGACAGTCTAATTAGAGATCACAAATCAGGGTGCTATACTCTAGACTGACCTCATTAGAACGAACAGGCCCACTGCCCTGCTGGGCCCCAGCAGCTCTGTCCACAGCCTTGATTTTGAGCATGTGTCCCCAGAGTTAGTTACATGGTGCACACTGTGTAGCCCAAGGCAGTGTGATTATGAGTGTACAGAAGTGACAGGGACTAAAGCAAAGAGAAGCATGTGTGTCTGCAACCACATAGATACCTAAGACCCCAGAAGAAGGTGCTTTGTGGTGCTGGCCTTGTGTCAAGTGACTCTTTGATGGCCAGCAGAGGTCCATGGCAAGGAGACAGAAGCAGGCAATAACTGTATGTGAGTGGTGGGCCACATAAGTAAATGATCCTTTGGAAAAGCAGCTGTAGAGGGATAAAGTGAAATAGGAACAGAGGCCAGAGCATTGAAAGTTGAAAACTAGACATCTATGGGAGGCATTCTGTTAAAAAGGCTATAATTATTCATAATTAAATACAACTGTGAGCAAAATCATGCATTCCAACTGAAGTTTATTGAGCCTGCCTCTGTCAGAAATTTTGCTGACACCATGAGGGTAAAGCCAGGAAGTTCTGCAGTCCAGGAGCCTCAGCGTAGAGCTAAGCAGCCAGCAGCATAGTTCACTGTGGGGCATGCTGCAGATACTCGGGGAGTGTGGGAGAGCTGGCACCCGTAAGCTAGGTGAAGTCCACCACGGTGCTCCATGGGGCATGTAGCACATAAAGCTAATGGCACTTGGTGACCGTGGGAAGGTGGGAGGAGCCCTGATTTCCCACAGGTGCCTGCTGTGTAAGGTGGCTTGCTTGTCGGGAAGGTGGGTGCACTGAGAAGCTTGCTCAGTGCAGGGCAGCGGGAGGAGAGTCTTGTCGGGTGGCACTCATAGTAAAGATGGGGTGCAAAGATCTGGATTTGGAGCAAGGGTTTGATTACAGTATGGGAGTTGTTATCAGAGGATTATAAAGCATGTACATGCTAGGAACTGTCACAAGTATTAACTCATCTGACCTCTCAGTGAGCCAACTGAGGAGGAAGAATAACTGTTGGGAGGAGACGGGTCTCCAAAGGGCGCCCGCAGCAGGGGCTGTGCACAGTATCAAGAGAGCTAGGTGGGAATGACCCAAATAGTTATTTCTAGCCTCTTCTGACTGGTCCTATTTGGATTTCAAATGACCTCCAGGCACTTGAATTTTCTTATTAATTCAAGTACAAAGTCCAGGCATATATTAAATCAAATGTGAATTGAATTGGAAGTAAACTATTGAAGCTACTGTGAAGGGAAAGAGTCAGGTCCACTGTCCTCCACCAGAGCCACCAACTCTGCACCTCATTGTCTGTGCCTCAGTTTCTTAATCTGTGAAATATGGACACTAATGCTTCGCTCTGAAGGCCATTGAGAAGGTTTAGAGTAGTTGCGGAAGGGTCACTGCTCCACAGCTCTGCTGCTGTAATCAGCAGCATTGCTACAGCTTGACAGGAGCGTCCTGACTTCCCACTGCAGTGCCAGGGGTTGACACAGAACCTTATCAACACGGCTTTCAAAGTGCAGAAAGAGGTTGTGTTTCACCCCAGCTCAGCGTGGTCAGTGCTGAGGGAAGTCATCTCCTCATCAGAGAGAGTGTGTGTGTGTGTGTGTGTGTGTGTGTGTGTGTGTGTGTGTACGATTTTAGATGGTATCATGTTTGAATTCCAATGATGTCCTTGACCTTGGTTTTTCCATGGAAAGTACGGGTTAATGCATCACAGGTTTGTAGCAATGATTAAACAAAGTAATGAGTAAAACACCTAAGGATTGTGTCTGCTCTGTAGTTACCATGCAGTGCTTTGTGACTGTCACCTGCTGTTTTGACTAACGTGAGGAGTTGTGCACAACAGTAGATTACAAGTACTAGTGCGAGCATTCTCATACCCAGCTCCCTCCCTCCTTCTTGCCAGTTTGAAGTCTGTTTTTTAGTTTTGATTGATCCTTACATAGCTTCAAATCAGTCTATTTATACAAACACTTTACCGTTTTAAAATCCGGACGATCTCTCTTCTCACAGTTTGAAGGTGGTGAGTCACTGTCCAGTGGAAACTTGTGTCAGCGATCCCGGCCCAGCAGTGACCTGAACAACAGCACTCTTCAGTCCCCTGCCCACTTGAAGGTCCAGCGGAGCATCTCAGCCAACCAGAAGCAGCGTCGCTTCAGTGACCATGGTGGGGGAGCAAATCTAAGAATGAGAGACAGGCTAGCTCTGCCCCAGAGTGTGTGTGTGTGTGTGTGTGTGTGTGTGTGTGTGTGTGTGTGTTGCCCAACACACACTTCCAGCAGCCGTGCATCATCAGATGATCAGTAGGATCTCTTCTGTGGAGACCTGAACTGATTGTGTAGTCAGTTTCCTCTTCGTTAAGAGTGTGAAGCACGCAAACGCAGATACTTTAACGGAGAGGCCTTTGTTTGTGGGAAGCCGGTCAGTTGTTTGCAGCTAACCCTGTGGTCTTCCCCATTGCAGCGGGTCCCTCCATTCCCCCTGCTGTATCCTACACCAAGAGGCCCCAGGCCAACAGTGTGGAAAGCGAACAGAAGGAGGAGTGGGACAGAGACACGGCCCGGAGACTCGGCAGCGCGATGGTGGGCTCCAAGAGCGAAGTGACAGCCAGCCCCCTGGTGGGTCCCGACAGGAAAAAGTCTTCGGCTGGCCCAAGTGTGAGTCAGAGCTCCTGTATCGAAACTTTGCTCTTATGTGTCACGAGGATTTTGTAAAATCTTTGTCTTTTTAAATGTTTCAAAATGAGTCATCATTTAAAGACCATGGAAAAGGACCCAAGCTTCTCACAAATATAGTTGAAGCAAGCGGTGCAGAGAATTCGTTGTTATTGTCATTATCATGGTTTCAACATGTCTCACTTGTTAGCCCAGGCTGACCTGGAACTCACGGCAACAGTAGTCCTCCCACCTCAGCCTCTTCAGTGTTGGGATCATAGGCAAGAGGCCCTGGAAGCAGCTGAAATTCTTGAATCCATAGCCTCACTTCAGAGTGGACGTTAGACCCCTGCTGTTTGACCTGCTTTTGTGGTGTTTCTTTGGTGTTACATTGGTGCATTTAATCTTACATTTACAGGGGAACTGCTCTCTGAGGGCAGACTCACTAATAATTTGTCAACTTACCTCCCACAAAGTCTCTTAAAATGCCACACTCTAGAAATTACTTTGGGTGCTAGAAGAAAGACCAGAGTACTGTCCTGGAAGACAGCAGGAAAGAACAGAGATAGAAAGAAAACAGAGACGGTTGGCGAGAATAGGGTGGGTGAGGTCTAGATAGTAGTGTTTTAGTCAGTGGGGGGGTAGGGGTTTGAAGGAATGACAAAAATGAAAAAGAGAAGACCCAGAATGACAGACAGATGCCAGAAGAAACTGTGCTCCTGGACGTGTTAAAGCAGACTGTGTAGATACACAGAAAGCAAGGTGAGAAATGTTTAGAGATTTCAGTGTGAGAGCTGATGACCAGAAAAGGAACCAAGTTAGGTTAACTTCAGCCTGTCCAGAAAAGGAACAAAGTTAGGTTGTCTTCAGACTGTCCATCAGTAGTGCAGATGCCTGAAGGTGCAGTGGTGTTTGTAAACTTCCAGAAGGGTAGGAGAGAAGCATTTTAGGCCTAGAATTTTCTATCTGGCCAAACTGTTACTCAGATATAAAATACAATATTCTTAGGCATAAAATGTGTCAGCTATTTGACTGTATAGTGACTGTTTAAAACACTGTGCTACTTAAGAAAGTATTCTTACAGAAAGAGACAGAACATAACATGTTGCTGTAAAATATTAAGAGGGTCAAAAGTAATCAAATCACTTAGTAAGGGCCAGTTAGATGGCTCAGTGGGTAAGGGCGCTTGTCACCATGTCTAACAAGCCTGAACTTCATCCAGGACCCCAGAGTGGGAAGAGAGAAAATTGTCCTCTGACTTCCACATGTACTTGCACAGACACACATGCACACATGTGCACACATACGAACACACACACTGAAAATCTGAGCAATATCTGAGAAGTAAGGACAGGGCAGAGTAGATCATCAACACAGGAGTAAGGACAGGGCAGAGTAGATCATCAACACAGGAGTAAGGACAGGACAGAGTAGATCATCAGCACAGGAGTAAGGACAGGGCAGAGTAGATCATCAACACAGGAGTAAGGACAGGGCAGAGTAGATCATCAACACAGGAGTAAGGACAGGACAGACTAGATCATCAACACAGGAGTAAGGACAGGGCAGAGTAGATCATCAACACAGGAGTAAACAGGACAGAGTAGATCATCAACACAGGAGTAAACAGGACAGAGTAGATCATCAACACAGGAGTAAGGACAGGACAGAGTAGATCATCAACTCAGGAGTAAGGACAGGGCAGAGTAGATCATCAACACAGGAGTAAGGACAGGGCAGAGTAGATCATCAACACAAGAGTAAGGACAGGACAGACTAGATCATCAACACAGGAGTAAGGACAGGGCAGAGTAGATCATCAACACAGGAGTAAACAGGACAGAGTAGATCATCAACACAGGAGTAAACAGGACAGAGTAGATCATCAACACAGGAGTAAGGACAGGACAGAGTAGATCATCAACACAGGAGTAAGGACAGGACAGAGTAGATCATCAACACAGGAGTAAGGACAGGACAGACTAGATCATCAGCACAGGAGTAAGGACAGGGCAGAGTAGATCATCAACACAGGAGTAAACAGGACAGAGTAGATCATCAACACAGGAGTAAGGACAGGACAGACTAGATCATCAACACAGGAGTAAGGACAGGGCAGAGTAGATCATCAACACAGGAGTAAGGACAGGACAGACTAGATCATCAACACAGGAGTAAACAGGACAGAGTAGATCATCAACACAGGAGTAAGGACAGGGCAGAGTAGATCATCAACACAGGAGTAAACAGGACAGAGTAGATCATCAACACAGGAGTAAGGACAGGGCAGAGTAGATCATCAACACAGGAGTAAACAGGACAGAGTAGATCATCAACACAGGAGTAAGGACAGGACAGAGTAGATCATCAGCACAGGAGTAAACAGGGCAGAGTAGATCATCAACACAGGAGTAAGGACAGGGCAGACTAGATCATCAACACAGGAGTAAGGACAGGGCAGAGTAGATCATCAACACATGCCTTGCTAGGCAGATGATCTGAATAAGGTGAAGAAATTGATGTTGGTGAGCAGACGTGAATTCAGGAATATAAAGAAGGATGAACAGTATAAGAGTGAAATAGAATCATAACTTAAATCAACAGAAAGAGACAAACCCTTTATCTAGTGTATGGGGTGTGCGTGTGTGTGTGTGGGGGGGGGTACTTTAAATAGAAAATATGCAATGATGTACCAAAAGCAAAGCCAGCACACCTTCATCACAAGTGGGTTAAGTTGTCTGATGCCAGTGTTCTGTATGGTTATTGAGACCATGCTTTTTTTAATATATAATTATCTTAGCACTTCCTAGTCTAAGAAGTGGATGTACATGCCACTGTAAGAATGGGTGGTATATTAAGTCTGGAGGGATGGCTCAGTGATCAAGATCATTTGCTCTTGCAGAAGACCAGGCTTGGTTCCCACACCCATGTGGTAGCTCACAACCATCGGTAACCCAACTCCTGGTGATCCAACACCCTCCCCTGGCCTCCATGTGATACACTCACACACGTGCAGGCAAAACACTCTTACACATAAAAGTAAAGAATGCTGGTATAGCTGCTTCCCTCCTCTACCTGATCTGCTTGAAAGGATAAAGACTTCACTTTTTTCAGTATTTCCCTGTGAGCTGGAAGACTGTTTCAAAGGTCAGCACCCCGTGTAAAAACAAACTATTCCCGTGTCTTCTACCTCTCTCCACATTAGTCTGTCGTCTACTCGGATTGGACCTTCTTTGCATGGCCAGCCCAGCTTTGTCCCTTCCATGTCTGTCCTTATTCGCTGCTGCATTTTAATCCCATTGCTACAGACTGTGCAAGTCCTGTGTCCCCACTGGAGTCTCCTGTGGAGGCTAGTCCACGTCTCAGCAGTGCCCATAGCTGTGTCCTGTGTCCCCGGTGGAGTCTCCTGTGGAGGCTCATCCATATGAACGTAACAGCTGTTTCTTTCTTTCCATGGTAGTTAGGTCAATACTGTATGTAGCGAGCTTTTTTGTTGGCCACCAGTTCACAAGTAACGACATGGAAATTTATTATTAATTATGAAAGCTTGGCCTTTAGCTTAGGCTTGTTCTCAACCAGCTCTTATAACTTAAATTAACCCTTATATTAATCTACACTCTGCCGCGCAGCATTACCTTTCTTGGTACTGCCCATCCTGCTTCCTCCGTGTCTGGCTGGCAACTCCTCCTTTCTTCTTCCCAGAGTCCTCTCTGTCCTCAGAAGTCCTGCCTGACCTCTTCTTGCCTAGCTGTTGACTATTCATCTCTTTATTACACCAGTCACAGCAATACATATTCACCGTGTGCAAATATCCTACAGCAATTGTATTTTGTTTTCACACTGGTGCAGGGTCCTTCTAGATGGGAGCATGCAGATTTTTGTAAAAGCTGCATGGTTTTAATCAGTATCAATTGACACGTGTCATGATTTATTCAACCTTTCTTTTTGAATAGTATGAATCCTTCTACAATTCTGTTGTTCCTTTTTTTTAAGATTTATTATCTTTATTCATGTGTGTGTGTGTGAGAGAGAGTGGTTGCTGCAGGTATGCAGATGCCCTCAGAGGCCAGAATAGGTCATTGGATTCCCAGGAGCTGGAGTTACAGGAAGTTGTGAGAGCTCCTGAGATGGATGCTAGGAATCAGGCTCAGGTCCTCTGGCAGGGGACTGCTGAGATATCTCTCCAGCATACTGAAAGATTTTAAAAACTGCACTTGTACAAATTTGCTTGTATGATTTTTTTCCCCTTCTGCATCTGAATTTGAGGAAATACCTATTAACTTTCTAATGCTCATACTAAACAAATGTTAGATTAACTGTGTATTTTAAAGAATTGTAAAAACTAGATTAGGTAGGACGATATTTTCACTGGAGCAAGGATGAAACAGTGTGTTTTATCTCTTTTGAGGTCACTCCTCCTGGGCTTGGGGTGCAGCCCCGTGGTAAAGTGTTGGCTTAGCATGGGCAAGGCCTGGGGTTGGAGTCCCAGCACTGCAAACAGCAACAAAATGAAAACACAAAAGACAGAAACCACCCCTGTCCATTCTATTACTGGTAACAGATAGTGTTTGACAGGCCTGATGGAATAGGTGACAGTCAAGGGTCTTCTGAGTGGTCAGGAGAATAGCCTGTCTGTCTGTCTATCCCTTCTTTGCTACTCTTTCTCTTGTTTACATGTGGCCTGACTCCTAACTCAAACAGAGGGTTATGGGCAGTGTCTTAGATTGCACTGCTCTGCCCTCCATGAGCCCTCAGCAGGCATGCACTGACCTGGAGCAGAGGTGAAATTCCCCAGTAGGTGCAGAAGACCACAGGCTTCTGGAGGGCATGCCCCAGTCTTCACTGCCCTGTTCATACTGACCTGCTCGCTTCTCTGCCCTGCTCAACCAGCCACTCGCTGAGGAGTGAATCCCGCTTTCCTATTGCTTCCCCGTGCTAGATGGTTGCTCCTGTGGAACTGTAAACTAAGACAGTAGTCGGTGTGGTTTGGTGGCGTTTTTGTTTTTTGTTGTTTTGGTTTTCTTTCGCTTCACTTTTTATTTCTAAAATCTAAATATGAGAAAGTGTAAAAAGTGGATCTTGCTTATGTGAGATTCTAATAAATTAAAATTATGCTGTGAAGTTTTTCTAATAATTAACAGTTTTAAATACTTATTTGATTTCACACTAATATAATTTTTTTTTATTCTTCTTCATAAAGAACAATGTATATTCTGGAGGAAGCATGGCGAGGAGGAATACGTACGTGTGTGAAAGGACCACGGACCGGTACACAGCACTGCAGAATGGAAGAGACAGCAGGTGAAGGGTCTCTGTCACTGCTGCAGACTAGCTTTGCTGAGATGTCTGTAGGGTGGGGGTCACAGGAAAGGAAATTCAGAGCCGTAAGACTACAATAGCCATCTCACTGGGGTTTTTCCCTTGGTACCAGGATGAAAGAGTGGAAGGGTGTTTAGGGAATAACTTCCAAGTTTCTGAACAAAATATGGAAGTAAATATTCCTCAGTTCCAAAGTAGCATGTACAATCCCAATCTGAGGAGACCGAGTCTTTCTCTCCACATGTACCCTGCCTCCATCATCTGTTTGTCTCTTACACTTCAACCAACTCATAGTATACCCTAATAATAAGGCTTCCTTCCCATCCTCTAGAGAAGTGTGCCCACCTCAACTGAATGAAGAACCACAGATTCCTTACTGGGTTTTATTGTAGTTGGAAAAACTACTCATTGTAGCTCAAAGAGGATGAGGCACATGTATAGCAGTCAGTTTCTCGGTCTTGCCTGGGCCCACGGTCTGGACAAGTCTCTCCTACCAGCAGTCCCATAGCTGCTTATAAAATAATTACTCAGAGGCATAATATTAATTACAGACTGTTTGATCTAGGGCTCAGACTTCTTACTAGCTAGCCCTTACATCTTAAATTAACCCATTTCTACTAGTCTGTGTATCGACACATGTCTTGTGGATTTTCCTGTGTTGTATTACATCTAGCTTCCCCAGGTGACTCTCCACATCTCCTCCGACCCTGCCTTTCTCCTCCCTGTATCTCTGCTTGGATCTCCCACCTGCCTCTAAGCTGCCTTGCCATAGGCCAAAGCAGCTTGTTTATTAAGCAGTGGTAGCAACACATATTCACAGCCTACAGAAAGGCCATCCCCCAGCACACCTGCTGTGTAAAGTTCTGTTCTCAGCTCCACCCATTTAGCAGGGGACAGGCCACCCTCACATCAGTTCCTTTCAGTTGTAGGCACACAAGGAAACTGTGGCCTCCTGAGGGGTGACATTCTTTAGGCTTAGTGGTTAGAAGTTGATTTCCAATTATTTACTGTGTCTCCTATACCAAAGCTAATCTGTGGCTCCTTATACCCATAGTGGCTAGCCTGTTCTTCATAGCATGAACTGATGTAAGCTAAAAGGTGCTGTCTGTAGAAATGGCGGTTTTCATATAGCTGTAAGTTCTCAGTGCTTAAATGATGCAGGAAGATCACAGCAACACATCACACAAAACTAATCTTAGAATAAGTGAAAAATGTCTCCGCAGTAATCATCTCTCTGTAGCTGTCACACATCCATAAATAAGCCCTGCCTTCCCAGACACCGAACAAAAGTCTAAGAGCTTTTCAGTGGACACACCTAAAATGGGGAGTAAGAATATGTGTTCGTTTCTTTCAAGTGTTTCGGTCATGAAAGTGTCGATTGAGATTTAGGAAATCTCTTCCTTGGGTTTTAGTAACTGGACTTTTCCTTGTGTGTCAAGCCTTACAGAGATGTCTGCCAGCAGCATGTCCTCTGCAGGTTCCACAGCAGCTTCTGCTGGCCCCTCAGCACGGCCCCGCCACCAGAAGTCTATGTCAACCTCTGGCCACCCTATTAAAGTCACACTGCCAACCATTAAAGATGGCTCTGAAGCCTACCGGCCTGGGTGAGTCCTGCTTACTCTGCGTTCTCTGCAGTCACTGTCTCCTCAAGAGTGCTCGGAAAAGACACAGCAACAGGAAAGTGCTGATTGTGGTACACACCTGTTGTGTGCTTCAGCAAAGTGTGGATTGGGGTTCACACCTGTTGTGTGCTTCAGCAAAGTGTTGATTGGGGTTCACACCTGTTGTGTGCTTCAGCAAAGTGTTGATTGGGGTTCACACCTGTTGTGTGCTTCAGCCAAGTGTTGATTGGGGTTCACACCTGTTGTGTGCTTCAGCAAAGTGTTGATTGGGGTTCACACCTGTTGTGTGCTTCAGCAAAGTGTTGATTGGGGTTCACACTTGTTGTGTGCTTCAGCCAAGTGTTGATTGGGGTTCACACCTGTGTGTGCTTCAGCCAAGTGTTGATTGGGGTTCACACCTGTTGTGTGCTTCAGCCAAGTGTGGATTGGGGTTCACTCATGTGCTTCAGCAAAGTGTGGATTGGGGTTCACACCTGTTGTGTGCTTCAGCCAAGTGTTGATTGGGGTTCACACCTGTTGTGTGCTTCAGCCAAGTGTGGATTGGGGTTCACTCGTGTGCTTCAGCAAAGTGTGGATTGGGGTTCACACCTGTTGTGTGCTTCAGCCAAGTGTTGATTGGGGTTCACACTTGTGTGCTTCAGCCAAGTGTGGATTGGGGTTCACACTTGTGTGCTTCAGTGAAGTGTTGATTGGGGTTCACACCTGTTGTGCACTTCAGCAAAGTGTTGATTGGGGTTCACACTTGTTGTGTGCTTCAGCAAAGTGTTGATTGGGGTTCACACTTGTTGTGTGCTTCAGCGAAGTGTTGATTGGGGTTCACACCTGTTGTGTGCTTCAGCAAAGTGTTGATTGGGGTTCACACCTGTTGTGTGCTTCAGCAAAGTGTTGATTGGGGTTCACACCTGTTGTGTGCTTCAGCCAAGTGTTGATTGGAGTTCACACCTGTTGTGTGCTTCAGCGGTCATCTAAAACTACTTGAAATCATTTTCAAGAAGAATGTTCTTTGTTTTTGTTTTTCCAGACAGGGTTTCTCTGTGTAGCTTTGCGCCTTTCCTGGAACTCACTCTGTAGCCCAGGCTGGCCTCGAACTCACAGAGATCCGCCTGCCTCTGCCTCCCGAGTGCTGGGATTGAAGGCGTGTGCCACCACTGCCCAGCTGAGAAGAAAGTTCTTACAGGAGTGTAGTTTTAATCCATCCACAAAGCATTACTGCTGGTGTGTCAGTCAGGTAAACTGAGTGCTAGTGGGCAGATCAATGGGTGGTAGAGGTGCCTACTGCCAAGCCCAGTGACCTCGGGTCTATCCCTGGAATCCACGTGGTGAAAGGAGAACCAGCTGGGAGTTGTCTTCTGACCTCCACACATGCACTGTGGCAGGAGCACACATGTGAACATGCACACAAATAAATGAAGCTTTAAAAAAATGATCAGGAGGCTGGAGAGATGGCTCAGCGGTTAAGAGTACTTGCTGCTCTTCCAGAGGACCTGGGTTCAGTTCCTAGCACCCACATGGCAGCTCCCAACTGTCTATAGCTCCAGTTCCAGGGGATCCAACACCCTCACACAGACATATATGCAGGCAAAACACCAATGCACATAAAATAAAAATAAATTTAAAAATAAAAGATCAGGCAGTGGTGCATACACCTTTAATCCCAGTACTTGGGAGGCAAAGGCAGGTGGATCTCTGTGGGTTCGAGGCCAGCCTGGTCTGCAGAGTGAGTTGCAGGACAGCCAGGGTTACATGGGGGAGGGGGAGTAAAATAAGACGGCACAAAAAGCCAGATATGATGGCGCACACCTTTAATCCCAGCACTCAGGAGAAGTAGGTGGATCTTTGTGAGTTTGAGGCCAGCCTCATCTATAAAGCAAGGTCCAGGACAGCCGGGGCTGTTACACAGAGAAACTCTATCTGGAAACCTGCCCCCCAAAGAAAAGACACATAAAAACGAACCCGGCTAAGCACTGTGGCCTTGGGTCCTAGCAGCTGTGTTATCAGTCAGGCAACTGCTTGGGTATAATTCAATTCACATTTTTGAGTTTTACGTCTTGTAGGATTTCTGAAGCTCAGAACATCTGAACATGTTCTCACTTCAGTAATTGCATTCGTCAGTCATGTTGACAGCACCATGTAGCATTGAATTCCCTGGGGTCTAAAGTAGAAACATGGGGTGGTGTTATAAAAAGGCTTTTTGACAAACAATAAAGTTCATTCTGTATGTTGCTGAGCAATGTACATTAGTAGTATTCAGATTGGGTACCCCTTATTAAAATTCCTAGGCCCAGGAGCCTTTTGAATTTTGGACATTTCCAGCTCTGCAATATTTGCATGTGTATAATGGGAGAGTTGGGATAGGACATGGATTTAGACATGGAACTCACTTAGGTTTTTGGCGTACCTTACATGCACAGCCTAAAGATATTTCATAGTGTTTTCAGTGCACTTCACATGAGATCACACGTGGAATTTTTATGTGTAGTGTCATATCAATGCTCAAAAAATTTGGGGGTTTTGAAGCATTTGGAATCTCAGATAATACAGATTACATAGTAAAAACACATAGGCAGCACCCAGGTTGGGCATTCTGGATTCTGACATATTTGTCTTCATGTCAGTAATTTTTTAATGTTTAATCACCAAATTTTACAAGAAGTGTATATTTTTAAACTGACCTCCCGTCCTTGTATAATGAGACAGTAAATTTATTATCCCATGCACCTCATTTCTAATGTGAACAAAATCATGGGAGCAACAGAAGTAGCCCCACTTCTTCCCTCCCCAGTTTTCAGCCTGAGTGAAAGCTGCTCCTGTCATCATTCTGAAAACTGTCTTCCTCTCTCCCAGCAGTGCAGCTCAGAGGGCGCCTGCTGCTTCTCCGTCTGCTCACAGTATTAGTGCTGCCGCCTCCACTCCAGACAGGACCCGGTTTCCCCGAGGGAGCTCCAGCCGAAGCACTTTCCATGGGGAGCAGCTCCGAGAGCGCCGCAGCGCCACCGCCGCTTACAATGGGCCTCCTGCCTCCCCGTCCCATGAGACCGGCGCCTTGGCACACGCCAGGAGGGGGACGTCAACTGGTATAATAAGCAAAATCACTTCCAAGTTCGTGCGCAGGTCAGTACCCTCGGGCTGTGGTGGTTTTCTCTGCTTCTTTTCTCTAGAGTCATGGCTTCTCACTGAAGCTGCCCTTTTACAGGAACTGAGTGTGAAACACCAGGAACAAATAGTCTCTTTCCTTAAGAGAGCAATTACAAATGGGCAAAATGAGAACTTGAGGGCTGGAGATGGGGCTCAGTTGATGGAGTATTGCTGAACCCCCACGAAGCCACGGTCAGTGCCTGGCACTTCGTAATCCATCACTCAGGAAGTGCAGCAAGAAGTTCAAGATCACCCTTGGCTAGAGAATGCATCAGAGCTCAGCCTGGGACACACAAGGCTCTTCACAAAAAGAATGTAAAGCTTTTGTAGAATAGAGCAAAAACTTAACCTGAAAATCGTTTTGCTAGGCATGGTGCACACACACCTATAATCCCAGCACTTGGGAAGTAGAAGCAGGCAGAGCTCTGTGAGTTCAAGGACAGTCAGATCTATATAGCAAGTTTCAGAACAGCCAGGGCTATGGAGAGAGACCCTGTTTAAAAAAAAAAAAAAAAAGTTTTAAAAAATTGCCTAAGATTTAAAATGTTTTTATTTAGGAAAAAAAATTAAATATAAGCTCATGTATCATTCAAAAATAATTAGCTTAATTTTTTACACTATTTATTGAGATGGGCAGGGGAGCACGTACCATAGCATATGGAGAGGAAGGAATGAAAGGACACTTGCAAGAGTCAGTTCTCTGTAGATGTAACCAACCGTTTTATTAAATAAGAAACACAGAACCAATGCAAAGAAGAGAGCCAAGAGATCAGAGCTCAGAGCCTTACCCGCCTGCTGCAGCTAGCCTCTTCAGCCAAGAGACCTTTCTGAAAGAGACCTACTTCCTGTCTGTTTGTCTTTATATAGACTTTCTGTTCTGCCTTCTCATTGGTTGTAAACCCAACCACATGACTGCCTCGTCACTGCCTGTCTGTACAGACCTCCAGGTCTTCTATGGTTGGTATTGAGAGTAAAGGCGTGTGTCTCCAATGCTGGCTGTATCCTTTTACACACAGAGATCTACCTAGCTCTGCCTACCAAGTCCTGGGATTAAAGGCGTGTACCACCAACGCCCAGCTTTTGCTATGGCTCTAATAGCTCTGACCCCCGGGCAACTTTATTTATTAACATAAATTAAAATCACATTTCAGTACAAATAAAATATCACCATAGTTCTCCCCTGCCACCGTGTGGTGTCTGGGGTGGATGGAGCTCAGAGCATCAGGCTTGGCAGCAAGTGCTGTTATCCACACTAGATGAATATGTGTTTGATAGACTTATAATCCAGGGAAATAGTACAACTGTGCTTGGTACAAAGTAGTCATGCTTATACAGTGCACAATGCACATTGATTACATGGGTTGCCAAACAAATGCAGACTGGTGTAAATAGTAAATTATATCACTACATGTAATGGGAACCCTGCTACATACAAAACACTGCTAGGCAAGGGCTATGGAGCTAACAAGGGAAATATTAGGATGAGTTTATGGAAAGGCATGATTGTCTAAGGGTCCATATCATGTATTCTCATGAGTTAAACCTTAAATCATAAATGAAGAAGAAACTGTGATACCTGCAGTGTCTCTAATTAATGTTCCTAGTATTTCTTGGAGAAGCTGGGCATGGTGGTTCATGTCTTTAAGCCCAGCACTCAGAAGGAAGGTGGATTGCTATTACAAAATAGCACCCGCCACAAGCAAACAGAAAGCATGGGTAGAGAAGAGCAGCATCCTCCTCCCTCCAGCCTGTGAGCCTCTGTGTAGGACCCCACAGTTGAGTTTCAAACCTTAAATCCTCAAATGCAAGTGTCTCAGCAGACCATCAGTGACCTTGGGCTGTTTGGACAGGTATGCAGAGTGACACCTTGTGAGAGAAAGGCCTAAAGTCCACCCGCAGTCTGTAACGGAGTCAGGGTGTGTTGGCAGCTGTTTGCAGGGTGCTAGTGAGACTGTTAGTCACTGGTGTAAATAGAGCCGTGAGGTGACTGTGGGCCCTGGTTCTTGTAGTGTCTTTCTTTCTTTTCTTTTCTTTTTTTTGTTTGTTTGTTTTTTTGGTTTTTTGTTTTTCGAGACAGGGTTTCTCTGTGTAGTTTTGGTGCCTGTCCTGGAACTCGCTCTGTAGACCAGGCTGGCCTTGAACTCACAGAGATCCACCTGCCTCTGCCTCCCGAGTGCTGGGATTAAAGGCGTGCGCCACCACCGCCCGGCTCTTGTAGTGTCTTTCAAAGTTGAGCCACTTTCCTCTCTTGGCTGGTTTTTCCTGCCTCACAAACCAGCTGCCCCTTCCCAGGCTCCTTGGCTTTCCCATGACCTCCAAACATCAGAGTGCACAGACTCTGGACTGCCTCTGCCAGTTTTCCGTCCACCTCGAGAGGTGGCAGTAGATGGCCTCTCAGGTTAACAGCCTCCATCTTGATCCCAGATCTCCCAGAGCTTCATCCCCATGCATCCTGTTGCCCAAAGCTCCATCTCCACATCCTCAGTTTCAGCCTCTGACCCCCACTCTCCTCATTCTTACTTTGTAGAAGTGGTAGCACTGCCCTCCAGTTGCCTCTTGCAAATGGTGCGTCTCAGTCCACTCAGAGTGGCCACTTCTGTCTGCTGCCACTCCTCAAAGTCAATTTGTCACCTCCTGCGGGTCCCCTTCCTCCTCACACGTACATACAGTATGTATGCAGTGTAAGCCTGATGAGTCACTCCTTAGGGCTAAGGGGGAGCTTGCCTAGCATGCACAAAGCCTTCAGTTTGATCTACAGACTGCAAAGAATACCAAGAAACAGGGAGGGGCTAATTAGCTTTCATCTTGCTGAGAGTGTGGGGCGCACACACTTCTGTAGTGTGCCTACTCCTCCCGGCTGACCTTCTCCTGTTCTTCCCCCCTCGGGTATCTCCGCACACCTCTAGTGTTTGCACTTCTGTGCGTCCCCCATGCAATCCCGCCTTGTTTGCTGCTGCTTCTCCACCAGGCTTGGTGTCTCCTCAGTGAAAAGGAATGGCCTTTGTGCTCCTTTAAGTGTGAACTGCTGTGCATACAGTCTTTGCTTTTGTATCACAGAGCCTTGCTAAGCTGCTCCAGCTGTTGCTGCTAGCTGTGCTTCTGTGTCCCTGCCTGCCTCCCACCAAGGTCACTCAGAGCCAACTCTTTGGGCTGTTTGACACAATTGCCCCTCCCAGGAAAGCGGGACCAACCTGTGGCTGGAGTTACTTCAGCTCCATAGAGGGAAGGAAGTGGGGAGTAAGGGGGATCCATTCTGGATGCTGAGAGCCTGCTGGCAGTGTACTCTCCGTGAATAGGACAGAAAAGTCCAAGGAGACTTGTCCCTTCCGGGCACCGGTGTTTTGTCTTCGCAGAGGGGATCAACAGTGTGACTAGGCTTGCTGCTAAGGTAGAGAGAGCACTGCCCGTCTATGCAGTGGATCGGAGCATGGAGTGAACTGGCTCAGAAATGTGTTTACTTCAGTTTGTTATAATCAAGTAATTTTTACAGGTGGCATTGAGTATTTAATATCCTGCCTGGTAAAAATAGCAATTATTATAAAAACAGAAATTAAAAAAAAATATTTGAGAATGCAAATACATTTTATTATCCTTTTCAGTTCCAAAAAAAAAATGTTTTTTGCACAGTGTATCTATGGAAAGGGCCTTATAGTTAGCCCTGCAGGCTTGGGAGACTTGTAATGTGTAGTGCTCAGATTGAGCTTGCTGTGCAGTGGCTCTGCACTGAGGGGGAAGGGGAGGAGGGCGCTGCTGACTTTAACCACTAGGTGCACATTTTACATAAAAATATAAATGTGGAAAGGCTAAAACATTTTTTTAAATCTTAAGTGTTCCACATGGTGCTTTTTGTAGCTTCTCAAAGTTTTTGTTCTATCATAAACTACCTCTTAGATTTGCTTATCAGGTTGTAACTTGACTCAGTTTCAATTACCTTTGAAATATCAATAGTTAGAATTTTGGAAGATCTTAAAAATATTAATCACCTTCAATGCAAAGACAATTAGCATTTTTTCTGGTTTTATTTTACAGATGGATATCTAGGTGAGATTATTGTTCTTTTTAATAATTCAGTCTGTGTTTTAGACTCATCTGTGTGGATAGACTGCTGATTTATTGTGTGTGGATTCTTAGTATAACTTCTCAAATAAATTCGTTGTCTATTTAAGAATTAGTATTTACTTTTAGAAAACCATGTTGGGCTCACTTTTTTTCTTTTTTTTAAAGATTTGTTTATGTATATGGGTGTTTCGTCTGTATGTATACATACCAGAAGGGGGCATCAGATCCCATGGGACTACAGTTTTCAAGAATTGAACACATGTCCTCTGGAAGAACAGGCAGTGCTCTTAACCACTGAGCCATCTTTTCAAGCCCAGGCTCACTTTCTTGATCAATCAATCATTCAATCAATCTCTCTCCCCACCCCGACCTGTGAGTGTGTGAGTGAGTGAGCGTGTGTGTGTGTCCCAGAAGATGGTATTGTGTCTCTTGTCACTCTCTACCTTATTTCTTGAGACAAGTTCTCTTTCTAAACCTGAGGCTGGACCTTTGGGCCAGGCCAGCCACAGGCCCTCGGGATGCCCCCAGTGGGTGAGTCAGGTCCTCATGCTGGTACAGCAAGGACTTAACCCACTGCTCTGTCTTCTTAGCCCCTGTTCCCTAGCCATAGCCTTAGCTGCTCAGCCCCCAAGCTTAATGTTCAACTGCAAGGTTAGCACATTTGCTCAACTGAGCCACAACTTCTAGACATGAATGTAATTATATCAAGCTTAATTTATAAGTCATTAAACCTTACTTATCCTTAGATTATACTAAACTAAGCCAAAAGATAAATTATTAAATTATAATTGTAGCTTGGAATTGGAAGATTGTGTTTAAAAAACAGCTAACTTTTCACCTGATACTTTCTGTCAACCATGTCTCATAGACGCTCAAGAAATGGCAGTCACGCTTGTTACGGTAAAAGTGTGAAGGAGGATTCACACACAGCGTTAATGAGGAAGCTTACTTCAGTGTCATTTTAACTGTGGGTTTTCTTGATCTCCTTTTGCTTTGCAAATTGTTCAATCTCAACCTTCTCTTTGTTTTTGAGGGATCCAAGTGAAGGCGAAGCCAGTGGCAGAACCGACACAGCCAGGTGAGCTACAGCAGCTGGGTGCATTCACACCTGTGACCCCGGTGATGCTTGATAGATAGCGTCTGCACTTTGACTCTTTCCGTTCCAAGTGTAGTAGGTTTTCCTAATTTCACCTAGCACGTAATGGAGTTCAAGTTCATCAGCTTCCAGTTCAGCAGACTTTGAGTTGCATACTTGGGTGTCTTGTTCTGTTAGATGAGTGAGTCAGAGCAGAGGGATTTCTAGGTGAAAATGCACTTTTCTCTCTCTGTGATGTGGTCACTGAGATGAGCCTCCATGGAAGGGTGCAGAGCACTGAGGTCATTAAATATGCAGAAGTTTTGATGATAGTAATATATTGAGGTGAGTGTCCAGTCTTGGACCACGTTCTAAAACCCTACACTGACATGCTTTCTGGGTTTTCCCCAGAGAAAAATAGAAAAGACAATGAAGTAAATACTTTCTGTCTGTTTAATGGTCTTTGGCCTGTATTTCTGTAACTTACTCTCTATTTTCTTAAGATTGCAGTTTTTAGCACTTTGGAGGTTCAGGTATCTTGGAATGAAAGGAACTACCTTGTTATGTTCCTTTTTATATTTTATATCTTACATATATATAAATGTATATGTATGGATTTATAGAAGAGACAAATGTCCTTCAAAGATATAATTTCACAAATGAGTGAGAAATGTTTATAGGCAAAAATTGCAACATATCTGTATTTGGACAACCATTTAATATATTTAATACAAGGAACTCTGAATCATGGAAATCCATTAAGTTCACCCTCCTATGGTTACTTGAGATGGTTTTCTGATTCTGTTATTTGTGCAATACCTACACAGCAAAATTCAGTGTGTCAGGTTGGGCATGGTGGCACATGCCTTTAATCCCAGCACTCGGGAGGCAGAGCCAGGCAGATTTCTGAGAGTTTGAGGCCAGCCTGGTCTACAGAGTGAGATCTAGGATAGGCACCAAAACTGCATAGAGAAACCCTGTCTCAAAAAAACAAAAAAAAAAAATTTAAAAAGATCCAGTGTGTCAACCATCTCTTGTGTCCAGCATAGTTCTGGGAGCCTAGGCTGTATCAGAAGTGAAGCAGGCAGATGGCCTGCCTGGAGTTTAAGATACAGGAGAGGCCGGGTGAGGAACAAGAAGACTAAGAAGTGATCCGTTCGTGGATTCGAACGGCTTGAGTATGGAAGAGTTAGAATAAGAAGGACCCATGTCAGGGCAGGAGTCCGGGCCATTATGGACTCTGGTGGAGAAAACAAGCAAAGACTGGGAAAAGGAAAGGAAGTTATCCTGTAGCCAGGTGGGTCAGCTTTGCCTGTGCAGGGCTTGGAGAGAGCGCACAGGCCTGTGGTCAGGGACAGCATGGAAGCCAGCGTGTCCCATTGGAGAGAGCAGAGAGGGAAGTGATAGACAAGGGGTAGAGGCCACGGGCTGCCTTCTAAGCCAGTTTGCATATGCCTGTAGAGAAATGGGAAAGAGCAGAGCAAGGGTGCTGCTGAGATGTCCTGCCATAATTGCGGTCCACCTCCCGACTGTCAGATTGAATCCTCCTTCCCTCTGTAGTCGTTACATTGCTCCTACACAAAGAGGACAGAAGAGGGGGAAGTATTTATATTCTAATACTGTGTTCTATCAGGAGAATCCTATGTGTGTCTGTGTGTGTCTTTGTAAGGGTGTGTGTGGGTGTGTGCACACGCATGCACGCACCCACGCATGCATGTGGAGGAAAGCATGTCTGTGTGTTTGTGGTATGTGTATGTGCAGAAAATGAAGAATATAGAAAAAACAATAAGTTTTCACTTTCAGCTAGAAATTCCTTCCCAGGAACAAATGCACTTAAGACAGTTTGCAGCTTTAGACTGAAGATGCTCAATGCCGAAGCCCATGTGCCTCTGGGCCTGTTTATACGCAGCATCGTAGCATGCATCTCTGGTCCCATAGTTCAGTTAGGCATGGAGTTATCACTCACATTTTATGGTTGTAATTTCTTTGCTGAATAGAACTTTGGTTTTAAGTGTTTCCCTTTTCCCTCTTCTTCTAGAAGTACATCAGGGGAGCCAAAAGAAAGAGACAAGGAAGAGGGCAAGGACTCCAAGCCGCGTTCTTTGCGGTTCACATGGAGCATGAAGACCACTAGCTCGATGGACCCCAATGACATGATGAGAGAGATCAGAAAAGTGTTAGATGCCAACAACTGTGACTACGAACAGAAAGAAAGGTTCTTGCTCTTCTGTGTCCACGGAGATGCTAGGCAGGACAGCCTTGTGCAGTGGGAGATGGAAGTCTGCAAGTTACCTCGGCTCTCACTGAATGGGGTCCGCTTCAAGCGAATATCTGGGACATCTATTGCCTTTAAGAACATTGCATCCAAAATAGCAAATGAGCTTAAGCTGTAATGATGTGTGAGCTCCAGGAACAGGGAAGATGCACCCACATCTGAGCTACAGGTTTTGAATGTACTGGTGATGCCTACTGTGGTCCACCTGTGAATCTCCCATGTAGAATTTGTCCTTAATGCAATAAGGTTATACATAGTTATGAACTGTAAAACTAAAGTCAGTATGAGCTATAATAAGAATCTGTAGCTTAAAAAGTAGGTTCACATGTACAGGTAAGTATATTGTGTATTTCTGTTCATTTTCTGTTCATAGAGTTGTATAATAAAATATGATTGCTTTAAAACCTGTATACTTGTCTAGATCTCCACACAGAAATGTATGGTTAATGCTTTGAAATTTGAAATTTGAAAATGGTTTTCCTTGTTATTTACATTTTGGTTTTTTTTTTTTTAATTCTTACCTCCATCATGCTATTTTGAATATTGTGTCCAGGATTAAAAGCGCACAGAAATAGTCTTTAAAATTGTAGCATGAACTTTATAAAATTATTTTGAAATCATATTTAATTTAAACCAGAAGTTGACAGTGGTTGGTGTCACTCAGTTTCTCCTGCTTTTCTTGCTGTCAGCCTGTGTCCAGACAAGGTGTAGTTGGGGGACACAAAGTGTTTACAGTGTCAGCACCTAGACTTTTCTAAACCAAGTGAAAAGAAACCATAGCTTTGCCTTGAGCTAACTCAGAAGTACCAAGGTAAGAAATGAGTTTATTTTGCCCTTTGTTTTCTGACCTGCTAATTAGCAGCAGAGAGTGAAAGAATCCATAGTTCACATGGCTGTTGAGAAATAAACCAGCACTTAGGTTTGCTGCCTTCGGAACACGCAGGGTATCTGGGAATGCAAGAGTGTCGGGATGTCTCATAGCACAAGCTCATCTGTATGATGTTGATGACTGCGTTGGCTAAGATGTGATGCCGCCTCAGGAACTGACAGGCATTGGGAGCATCTGCCCCAGTGTCCTCCCCAGCTCCATCCACTCGTACCACTGTAGTGACCCACGAGCAAGACGTGCTCTCCACACCCATTCATTACAGATTTATGCTTGCCTGGTGGTTCACTTGGCTCCCTCAGAACCCGTTTGTTTTTGATTTTTTGCTCAAATTATGTTTCTTCCACAACATTATGCCTGTAATGTGCAGCTTTGTGACTGGTCATTTGCCTTCTCTTCTTTGATAATTAGTGACGTATGCAACGTAAAGCCACTAGTAATGGTACCTTCTTAACGCTAACTTTGTACTGAAAAGCCTTGGAGGTTGACTGTGCGGTTTTATTTAATGTTGTGATTCACTGTAATATCAGCATATGGCCCCATCTGCATACTCCTGAGGAATAGAAAATGCTCCCAAAGCTTACCAGTTGAGAGAAAATTATTGCTGTGATCAGTGCTGTCCTTGGAAACTACCTGGCTGCTGCCAGTGTAGGTGATGGGCTGTTCCACAATGGCTTCCAGACAAAGGTGGTTTTATCTTCTGTACTGTACTGTGATTGATGTAGCTTTCTTCTTAACATTCTGTTCTAACTGATGTGTTTTTTGCCTTAGGGAAGGGTAGGGGGCAACAAAACAAAAGCGTGTGGCCCCTTTTTAACCCGGTGTTCATTCACAACATTCAATGCAGACCCTCATTCACTCACTGGTGCACACTGAACTCTTACTTGAACAGATCTCATAATAAAGCATTTGTCTTTTGCTCTTTGTCGACTTGTGAATCACCTGTTTTCTGCTTGGAGGAACCTCTGAGTGTGTTCTTTTCTGTGCTAGTTCACTCGGCAAGCAATAGGTGAGGCTATGTGGGTCCTCAAGATCTCATTTTGGCAAGAAACCTTCATTTTTTTACAGGAATTCTGGTTGCTGAAATGCTTTTTAGAACAGAGGCCCCAGGCATCTTCCCAGGCAGAGGCTAGGGTGCTTACATTTTCTCACTCCAGCCAACCCCTGTGTTTTATGGAAGGGAATTTTATTTCTGTATTTTTCTTATGAACTAAAAATGAAATTTTGACATTCGTTTTATTATCTGTTTTATGTGTTCATGATAACATTATTTTGAAGACTCAGAGTAATTTTAATATGTTTGCATAAATAAACATCTGGCTATATGATAGCAGGATTTCCTTGGTTCTGTGAAAGTACTATTTAATAGGATATCCCTTGTATTGTTTCTTAGAAAATAGGACATTTTTTTTAATAGCAAAAAATAAAAAAAAGCAAGATAAAGATGAAATCTACTTCAGAACCATGACCCAGTAATATTCTGTGGGGTCAAATTTGATTTTAAGCACAAAGATTGTCATGGGTGTTGTTGTTATGGGTGATTGTCACTGAAAGGGACCTTCCACACCCAGCTTCCTGTGAGTAAATGATGTGCTTGGCCTGTTGAAGTTAACATGATGCTCTCTGCCTTGTTTTTAGTAATACCAGTGGAGAGAATGATCCCTCTTAAGATGTATAAAGTGACTGTATGGACGACTCCACCTCTCCACACTGCAGTCCATTTGGGGAGCTAACAGAAACATGTACAGAGTCAAAAAGGCGTAAGGGGTATCATTGAAAGGACCCCCACCCTCCCCAAAAAGAGTAAATGATCTGACCTGGAAATGCAGGGAAGAGTGAGTTCCGAGGAATACTAGCAAGGAAAGTCAGAATGGGAAGGAGCCTGTGAGAGAGAGTGAAGCTAGGCAGAGCTGTGAGGAAACAGGGAGGGGATTGCTGCAAGTGTCAGGCACCACATGGGATGGTCTGTCCCAGCACACAAACGAAATTAAATACAGAATGTACTGGCAACCTCAACTTGGGCTTCATCATTGATTCAGCAAATATATTGAGTGTGAATGTGCATCAGGTTCTGGGTTCTAGAGAAACAGCAGTAAAATATCTATAATAGAAATATATAGTTAGGACATATAGAAAGGGTTAGAGGATGGAACCAGGAAGTCTTTTCTGGGGGATGAAGAGGGCATATGCCACAGACATTGCAACAAATGTAGCAAGATGCTGCTGTGAGAGGGGTGTGTACGATGTTGGCATAAATGCAAACTCTTTTTGCAGACGTTGGTATGAGCAGCCGTGGAAGGGTTTGTCCCCTTAGCCCTGGACTTAATGTTGCATTGCTTCCGTGCACAGAAACAGTTCATAGCAAAAGTAGGGGGAAATGGATCGGTACTGACTCAGAACGTCGGCACTGGTCAGATTATTAGATGAGGGCATTAAAACAGTTCTGTGTTCCACAAGAGGAAAGAGTGCGAGGTGAGGAGATGACTAATGCAGGATGCTGCACGCGCCTGCGAGTGTCCTGTGGTTTATCATTTCTGGGGAAGAAGAACATGCCGGAAGGACTTGGTCGATGAGACACCAGGGAAGTCAGTGGAGTTGAAGATGGCAGTAGAAACTATTCCAAATAATCTGAATTAAAAAAACTAACTTAAATAGACGATGTATAGTGCCTCAGGAGCTATAGGGCCACTCAGTCTAACCCAGGAGGAGCCCCTTGGGAAAGAAGGCAGGAAGTAAAAGCCATTTGAAGACAGAATGGCCAGAGGTTTTCAAAAATTTGCTTAAAATTATAAGCTAACGGACCCCAAATGGTTAACAGATACCAAAGAAAACTACATTAATTTTCATGCCACAAGTTACTTTTTTTTTCCCCACAAGTTACTTCTAAACAGTATTTAAAATAAAACCAGCCATAGGAGGGAAAAGATGTTATAGAAATAGAAGGAAAATTAATGACCAGTTTTCTTGTAAGAAATACTGGGGAAAAAATAAAACTGTCAAACAAGGATTCTCTTTTGGTTTTTCAAGACAGGGTTTCTCTGTGTAATAGCTCTGGCTGTCCTGAAACTTGCTTTTTTGACCAGGCTGGCCTCAGACTCACAGAGATCCTCCTACCTCTGCCTCCCGAGTGCTGGGATTAAAGGCGTACGCCACCACCACCCAGCATCAAACAAGGATTTTTTTTTTTTTTTTTTTTTTGGTTTTTCGAGGCAGGGTTTCTCTGTGTAGCTTTGCGCCTTTCCTGGGACTCACTTGGTAGTCCAGGCTGGCCTCGAACTCACAGAGATCCGCCTGGCTCTGCCTCCCGAGTGCTGGGATTAAAGGCGTGCGCCACCACCGCCCGGCAAGGATTTTATATCTAGATAAAATAGCTTCCAAAACAAAGATGAAGCAAAGATGATTGACACAGAAAAGCTGAAGACAGTGGTTGTGACAGTTACAGAGCCACAAGCAATGTGCAAGGAAATCTCGGAGCAAAGGGAACAGGTACAAGATGGGGACTCTGCATCTACCCAGAGGAATCGAGAGGAAAAAAAAAATAGTGCTATGTCTGGAGTAAAGCCGGTAACTGCTGAATAAAGACCACTGCTCTAGTTCACTCTGTTGCTATGACAAAACATTAACCAAAAGCAGCCTGGGGAGGGAACAGGTTTATTTGGCTTACAAGTTACAGTCCACCATCGAAGAGAAACCGAGGCAGGAACTAAAGGGGAAACCACAGAGGAACACTGCCCTGCTGGCTTGCTTCCAATGTTCTGTTACCTTTCTTACACAACCCAAACCTTCAGCCGAGGGATGGCACCACCCACAGTTGTCTGGCCCCTCCTACGTCAATTAACAACGGGAAAGAATGCCTGGTAGACATGGCCATAGGCTAGCCTGATGGAAGCAATTCCTCAGTTGAGGTTCCCTCTTCCCAGCTGCGTCAAGCTGACAACCAAGATCAGCCAGCCATCGCAACCTATGACACGTGAAAGCAAAGTGTAGTGGTGACACAGTACACAAGCCTAGAGGGTCTTCGAAGAGTGCTTCCACTGCATGTGTGGCTTGCTGTCCCTTGACGATGGATTACATAAACAGAGGTATAGTGTACACTTGAACACAACCACTAAACACAGCACTTACAGCTAGTGAGCCAGCAAGGGGTAGAATGGAATGTTTTAAAAATAATGCTCCCAAGTATTGTATTAATATAAGAAGCTCATAGGCCGATAAGCAGCAGTGAACAGAATCAAGAGGTGGCTTACAGCATGGGAGAAAACGTTTGTA
The DNA here is from genome assembly GCF_949786415.1 of Peromyscus eremicus. Lineage (NCBI taxonomy): Eukaryota > Metazoa > Chordata > Mammalia > Rodentia > Cricetidae > Peromyscus > Peromyscus eremicus. The sequence goes on from NC_081431.1 coordinate 10,720,085, forward strand.
AATTACTTATCCGATAGAGTAAGTATCCAAAATTTACAAGAATTTAGACAACTTGATAGCAAGAAAACTCAGCTTACCAATATGTGAGGGACCTAAGCAAATATTTCTCAAAAGATAGCCAAATGGCCAATGAGTATATGGAAAAAATGCTCAAAATCACCAGTCAGAAATGTACTTTAAAAACCACCATATTGAGCCAGGAATAGTGGAGCATGCCTGTCATCCCAGTACCAGGGAAATGAAAGCAAGAAGATCATAACTGAGCATTGCCAAAAAGACAAAAGATAGTGAGAATGGGCAAGGATGTAGGGAAAGAGAACTCTTGCACGCTGTTAGTGTGGTCTGTAAAGTAATGCAGCTATTGTGGAAAACAGTGTGAATGGTCTTTAGACGTTAGAAGAACTGCCATCAATCAAGTGATCCCACTACTCAAGAGTGTGTCCCAGTGACAGGAAATCAATATGTTAAAATGAAACCTGCATTCTGCATTTGTTGAAGTATTATTCACAATAGCCAACCAACCTAAGCATCCCTCAGCATAAATAGATGCAGAAAAGGCAGTGTGTATGCAGAATGGAGGACAGTTCTGCCCTGCAGAATGAAGGAAAGCCTCTCCACATCAAATGTGAAAACAAAGCCGAAGCATCTCAGGGCTGGCGAGAGGGCGTGATGAGTAAGGGCACTTGCCAGACTTGATGGCCAGAGTCCTCTCTCCAGATCCCACATGGTAGGAGAGAACTGACTCCTACAGGTTGTCCTCTGACCTCCACATGCATGCTCCACACAGACAAACAAATATATAAATAAATGGTGATTAAAAAAAAAAACATAAAAGGCCAGCATCTCACCATGCACATTTTTCTGTGGAAGGCTGTGTGTGTCAGTACTGAGTCTGAAGGTTGGGGACTGATCAGAACAAAGGCATGGCCATGAGGTGGCAGTAGAATGGCATGGGGAAAGTACCGGATGCAGTCTGGAGTGCTTCCAGAGAGAACCCTCACAGTGGAAGGCCTCCCCAGAATGTCCAAGACCCCCAGCTGCAGGGAGAAAGGAGATTTCTCTGCCTACAGAGAATGGGAGAAGGGCCTTCAGTGGAGAGACTGAATTAGAGCTCCAAAGGGCAGCTCTCTGTGGGGTCTTTTCAGAGCCCCAGGATTTGTCTTATCTATGGCTAGAAGAAGTTGGGAAGTTTTACAAATTATGCAAAGCAACCAGACTCTGAAATATGAAGTATGCACCTATAGATGTGCTTGCTTGGGTGATACTGAAAGCAGCTGGGTGCATAAGGATGCTGAGTTGGCCTCCAGCAACCCTAAACTAAGAGTCCTAGGCTATGGCACGGCAGAAAACAACACAGGGGCTACCTTTACCCCGTAAACAATCATTTATAACATGAAAATGGGGCCAGCAAGATGGCTCAGCCGATAAAAGTGCTTACTGCCAAGGCTGACGACTTTAGTTCAATCCCAGGGAACCACGTGGTGGGAGAACTAACCCCCCACACGTTGTCCTGGAACCTGCACCCACACTTCTGTGTAACTTTACATCCTACTGTCTCCTGTCCTGCTTTAGATTTTGCTGATTTGGGAGAAATGCCTGACAAACTCAGGAAGACACCACCAGAGATTCTTGGGTGGCACTCCTGTGTCGTCTGTGTCAACAGTGTCTGTTCTGCCTAAAGAGGGCACCGCCCCCCTTTCCCCCACCTTTTCTGCACAATCTTGCGATCCTTCTCTCTATTAAATGATAGTCTTTCACTAAATAAAAATATTGGCATGGGCATGGGCATGAGGATGCACAGCCTTAACCGGAGCACTTGAGAGGCAGAGGCAGTTGAATTTCTGTAAATTTGAGGCCAGTTAGGGCAGCATAATGAGACCCTGCCACCACCACCTCCCAAAACAGAGAGGAAGAGAATGGAAGAAAGAAGTTGGGGGCTGGAGAGATGGCTCAGTGGTTAAGAGCACTGGCTGTTCTTGTAGGGGACCCAGGTTCTCTTACCAGCACCCACGTGGCAGCTCACAATCACCTGTAATTCCAATTCCAAGGTGTCTGACATCCTCTTCTGCCCTCCCAGGGCACCAGGTACACATACAGCACATGTACATATGTTGGAGACTATTATTTTAATGTATGCTACTTTTGTTTATTTTGCATTTGTTTACCTCTGTGAAGCTGTGTTACTTTGCCTGTCTAAAACATCTGATGGACTAATAAAGAATTGAACAACCTATAGCAAGGCAGGAGAAAGGATAGGCAGGGCTGGCAGGCAGAGAGAATAGAAGGAGAAATCTGGGAGAGGAGAAAAGAAGGAGCAAGAGAACAAGGAGAGGAGGACTTCAGGGGCCAGCTACCCAGCCACCCAGCCAGCCAGAGTAAGGAGGAGACAAGAGGTATACAGAAATAGAGAAAGGAAAAAGTCCAGAGGCAAAAGATAGATAGGATAAGTTAAGAAAAGCTGGCTAGAAACAAGTCAAGCTAAGGCCGGACATTTATAATTAAGAATGAACTTCCACCTGGCGCTGGTGGTGAATACCTTTAATCCCAGACTCAGGAAGCAGAGTCAGGCAGATAGATCTTTGTGAGTTCAAGGCCAGCCTGGTCTACAGAGTGAGATCCAGAATAGGCACCAACCAAAACTACACTGAGAAACCCTGTCTCAAAAAAAAAATAAATAAACCTCCATGTATGACTTATTTGGGAGCTGGATGGTGGAGCCCCCAAAGAGCCAAGAGATAAAAAAAGAGTAAAAAACAAACAACATACATACATGCAGACAAAGCAATCATACACACAATTTCTAAAAATTTAACCTGATTTTTTTTTTGTTTGTTTTGTTTTTGTTTTTCAAGATAGGGTTTTGTTGTTTTGTTTTTTGAGGCAGGATTTCTCTGTATAGCAGTTCTGGCTGTCCTGAAACTCACCCTGTAGACCAGGCTGGCCTTGAACCCACAGAGATCTATAGTGATATTTTATTTGTACTGAAATGTGACTTGTATATTAATAAATGAAGTTGCCCGGGGGTCAGAGCTATTAGAAAGCCATAGCAGAAAGCTGAGCTGTGGTGGTGCATGCCTTTAATCCCAGCACTTGGTAGGCAGAACTAGGTAGATCTCTGTGTGTTCAAGGATACAGCCAGCATTGGAGACACATGCCTTTAATCTCAATACCAACCATAGAAGACCTGAAGGTTTGTATAGACAGGCAGTGACTAGGAGGTCGTGTGGTTGGGTTTACAACCAATGAGAAGGCAGAACAGAAACTCTATTTAAAAAAAAAGACAGACACAGGAAGTAGCTCTCTTTCGGAGAGGTACAGTGACAGTGAAGGGTAAGGTTTTTAGCTCTTAGCTATTACTCTGACCTCTTGGCTTTCATCTCTGTATTGGCTCTGTGTTTCTTATTTAATAAGACGGTTGGTTACATCTACAGAGATCCACCTGCCTTTGCCTCCTGAGTGCTGAGATTGAAGGCGTGTGCTACCACTGCCCGGCTATAAAATGCACTCTTTTATCCTCACCCACTATTATTGTGGCAGCCATAATATGTGAAAACAGGGAGACAAGACTGCTTTCTAGGAGCGGCAAGCAGGACCTTGAAAATAAACATCCCAGCCAAACCTAAGGACAAGAGAGATCCTCTGCTGCCAACCTCCTGGGGTGGGAGGACCTGTGCTGCCAACCTCCTGGGGTGGGAGGTCCTCTACTGCCAACCTCCTGGGGTGGGAGGTCCTGTGCTGTCAGCCTCCTGGGGTGGGAGGTCCTCTGCTGTCAGCCTCCTGGGGTGGGAGGTCCTCTGCTGTCAACCTCCTGGCGTGTGGTAAGAGCAAGACCGTGGGCAGGAGACTGGGCTGGCCCGGGTGACCACACACACAAGCTAAACCTGGGCCCCTCTGTGCTAGCCTCTCCCATGTTATCCCACCCAAGCAGTTTCTCAGACACGTGTGTGTGTGTGTGTGTGTGTGTGTGTGTGTGTGTGTGTGTGCTTTATCTGAACTGTGCTTTTATAGAGACCAAGAGATTGCTTCTCTGGGCAGGATTCTCTACCTGGAGAGAACTGGCACCTTGGCACATCTCACTTCAGGGCAACTATTCCCGCTCACCTGCCGGCTGTGCCATTTTGTGGGACTCACCTGGAACCTCCAGGTCATAGTACACATTGCACAGAACACCTAGTCCTCCCAGTCTTTCCAGACGTGGGGTCTGGAGTCAGTAGATCAGAACATCAGAAACAGAAGTCCCTTTCCCCTAACTCTGGACTACAGCTAGTCCTTGAACTCAAGAGCCCTGGTACACTGCTGAGAGGCATTGTCCTCTCAGGCCCTCTGGGGACATGCCAGGAACATCCAGAGCACTTTAGAAGGGGAACCACGGATCTGTCCTTCCTCAGGAAAAACCAACCATTCTTCACTCCAGAGCAGACAGAATAAACAGTTCATCAAGGGTTATCAGAAGACGATATGTCAGCTGGGCAGTGGTGCACACCTTTAATCCCAGCACTCGAGAGGCAGAGGCAGGTGGATCTCTGTGAGTTTGAGGCCTCAAGTTTTGAGGACTGGACTCCGGTCATCGGGCTTTCTCAGTGCCTTCACTGATGGAACCATCTCTCCAGCACCCACTTCTTACGGTCTGTGAACACAACTGACATCCTCATTTCCTGTTCTTCCTGGGAGGTCAAAGAAGGCCTTGCCTGGGATGCAGCCTGAGTCCTGCCACCCACAGCAGCTGAAACCCCATGAATCTGCCTTCTCAACTAACACCCTAGGCCTCGAAAAGCCACTTGGTCTTGGAGCCCACACTTCCTCCAAAGAAAATATTTCTCCTCATCCTAACTTTGAGGCTGAAGTCCATCCTTTCTTCTAAATTCACTCTTGTGGTTTAAACATCTTCCCATTTGGACATCAAAGCACTTTAATCCATTCCACGGATCCCTTAAATTCAAATTTAATATTTTCATAAATTCTTTGAAACTTAGAATTCTACATTTTTTTTTGTATTCTGTGAGTCTAGGAGGACAGAAAAACCTGGGTATTTTAAAAAGACATCCAAAAAACTTATCTTCTATACTTATACTTTCTTTTTATTATTTGTGTGTGTGTGTGTGTGTGTGTGTGTGTGTGTGTGATCACATGTAGGTGGGTACACATGTGTGCAGGTGTGTGAACACACGTATGTGGAAGCCAGAGGTCAGCCCTGAGTGTAATTCTTCCAAAATCATCAACTTTATTTTTTGTCCTCTGACCTCCAAACATGTACTGTGGCATGCACACATTCCCATCATGCATACACATTATTATTATTATTATTATTATTATTATTATTATTATTATCAGATTACAAAGTAAGAAAGTTATATTTTTTAACTTCTTAGGAGACAAACGTCAGGGACCATCTCTGAGGGAGTCTCTAGGTTTGATTATTTGAGGTAGGAAGACCCACTCACCCACCCAAAATGTGGCCAGTACCATTCCATGGCCTGGGGCCCCAGACTGAATGAAAAGGAGAAAGTGAGCCGAGCACCAGCATTCAACTCCCCCTGTTTCCTGACTGCAGACGCAATATGAGCAGCCGCCTCACACTCCTGCCTCCCTGCCTTCTCTGCTGTGTGCCTGTCTGCCCTTGAACTGCCAAAACAAACCCTTTCTTCTTGTGCATGAGTTTTTTGCCTGAATGTATATATGCACACTGCATGCACAGCTGGTCCCTCAGAGGCCAGGAGAGGGAGCCGGATCCCATGCAACTGGAGTTACAGACATAGGTAAGCTGCCATGTGAGTGCTGGGAACTGAACCCAGGTCCTCCGGACAAGCAGGCAGTGCTCTTAACCACTGTACCATCTGTCCAACATCCTTCCTTCTTTAAGCTGTTTGTCAGGTATTTGGTTACAGTAAAGAAGAAAAAAGTAACTGGTTCAGTTGCTACGGAGTTATTTTGAGTGTTGGATACTATGCTTTACAACTTTATCCCCCAGAGACTCAAGAGTAGTGGTTCTCAACCTGTGGGTCGTGACCCCTTTGGAAGTCAAATGACCTTTTCACAGGGGTTGCCTAAGACCACCCTGCCTATCAGATATTTCCATTTACACTATGTTTACACTACATTTGTTCAATAACAGTAGCAAAATTTCAGTTATGAAGTAGTAACAAAAGTAATTTTATAGCTGTGGGTCACCACAACATGAACTATATATCAAAAGGTCTCAGCATTAGGAAGGTTGAGAACCACTGCTCTAGAGTCTGTTTCTGGTGTGGAATGTTTGGATTGAGGGCTTATCAATTTAGGAGCAATGCAGAAGTAAATCCGCATCCATGTAAAACTCAAGTCTACTATGGTGTCGGGGTGACGGCAGCGAGGAAGGCTTGAGAGAAGACTCCAGCTATGAAGGGGCCTTGCAAAGGAGCCTGGGAAGTTCCCACGCCTGCTGACCAGGGGGTAAGGTGTGTAGAGCAGGCCTCACTAGAACCTAGTGCTTCTTCCGGATGAGGAGAAGGCAGCCAAGCTTTAGTTACAGTGTGCACCAGCAGGACAGACTACACTCTGGAAAGGCAGTCGGTCAAGAGAATAACTAACACGGAGCCCTGAGATTCCAGTCATTATCCCCTCCCCCAACTACACACACACACACACACACACACACACACACACACACACACACACAATTATTTTAATGGACCAGAAGTGGCGGCGCACGCCTTTAATCACAGCACTGGGGAGGCAGAGAAAGGAGGATCTCCATGAGTTCCAGGCCAGAGAAGACTGAAACCTGCTTTCAAAAAACGAAAAACAAAATGAGTCTGGAGAGACAGCAGCTGAGTAAAGGCACCTACCATCAAGCCCGATGGCCTGGATTGGATTCCTAGAACCCGCACAATGACAGGAGAGAACTGACTGGTCCTCGGACCCCCATGTGAGTGTTCATGGGCACGCACAAGTGCATGCACGTGCGCACATACACACACATAAATGTAAGAACAATTGAAGCTTAGCTAAGATTCATAATTGACTCTGTGTGTGTGTGTGTGTGTGTGTGTGTGCGTGTGTGCATGTGTACACACAGCAAGCATGGGAAAATGCTTTTAGTGCCAGTCTTTGCAAAATCAAATCCATTACCTGTGCCTTACATGGTTTATAACTTCCTTTTATCAGCTCCATAGATGTGTTTCTTCTTGAGTCTATCCTATAAAAATGAACTAATAAACAATATTAATGTAACTTCAAGTCTGTATTGATTATATTTCTTCTTCTAAATCTACACTTTTATTATAAAACAAATATTAAAACATAAAGTTTTTATATGTCTACAAATAGAAAATTTGTTTCTATGTAAATTGTTTCAAATAGGCAGTTATTCTTAAGCCTCTGAGGTCTCAGATATTCTCTTTTGTTCAGGCATAAAATCATTTCATGAATCTTAGCTGTGCAATGTCCTAGCTTTTTGGGAGGATAGTTTCCATATAAGCAGTAGAGAGATATTCCTAGGGTAGTGGACAATGTGAATTACTCTAAGCTACCTTGTTGCCTGTCTAATGTGAGAGGCTAAAAAGGATGAACAGCATGTACCAGGCCCCCGGAGCAAGTTAGTTTAAACAAACCTGGAGCTCCTCCTAAAAGGTAGAAAGCAGAACAGGCTAGCCTCTGCTAGCTGGTACGTCTCTTCTGCGCAGGAATGTTAGTGGTCTCTGGTCTCCAGTATCAAGGCTATCAAGACAGGGCAGATGTGTCCAGGATTTGCCAGTGCAGGCCCAAGGTTGTCATGAACTCAACTGTGTCCCCCTCCAGATTCATATCCAAAAGCCAGAACCCTCAGAAACAAGAATACAATTATGTTCAGAGGCAGAAACTGAAAAGATGTAGTCAAGAGTAGACGACAAGACAAGGTCAGGGCCCTGAAGAAACAGGGTGAGTGTCCCTAGAAGAGGAAGAGACACTAGGGACGGGCCACATGTGAACACGGGAAGAAACCAGGCATCTGCCAGCCAAGGGCAAGAGGCTTGAGGGAGCCCAAACTGCTGACTCTGACAGAGGCTGGCGAGGGCTCTGAGGGCAGTGATTCCAGGAATGCCTGTGGGTTTCCGGCCAGGAAAGTCAGAGGAGCTCTGGTTTCTTATCTCCTAAACATCAGCCCTGCCTGAAGGCGGAGGGAGGGTGGGATGAAACTCCAGGTCAGGCACTAACCCCTTCTGGTAAACAGCTTTGGAAATGGGTTTTCACGGTGGCCAGAAGTTGGTATCTATTTCTCAATTTCAGCCCATCTCCCAAATGATGTTAGTGTTATCTCCTCAAAGTGGGGAATGTTGCAGTAGCCTTGACCGAGGCCCTGTGAGCCACATTACGGGAAAGCTGTTTCCTCCTGATCAAAAGAATGGAACTTTTTTTTTCAAAACTCTGACCTTGGATGGAGATCTAACCTTCCAAGCAACCCACAATGTAAGAGTTAATCCAACTGCACCTGTCAATCATCTGGCCAGGGGATAATCCCTCAAGATGGCTGCCTGACTAAAGAGCTGGGAGGAATAATTACCCCGTAGTCAGATCATGTACTTTCTTCCCCAGAAACCTCACCTACTATAAAGTCTTGGTGAGCTGCCCGAGTGACTCTGTGAAGTCTCCCTGCCTTTCAGAGTTCTTTTACTTTTCTTCTTTCTGTGTCTTTCTTTCAGACATTGGCCAGAGGCTAAATGTTTTCTCTGGTACTTTGGACTTTTGGATGCTTTTCCTTCTGCTATGTGGCTACCTGCTGACTGGCCATGGGTTAACTCAAACAGGCATGGATTTCTCTCTTCTTTACCTCTCTCCACCTGACAACGGCCAAAACTCCTCCTCCTCCTCCTCCTCTTCTGGACATGGTCTCACTTTGTAGCCCTGGCTGGCCTTAAACTCACAGAGATCTGCCTGCCTCTGACTACAGAGTCTTGGTGTATGCTACTACACCTGGCAAAATTATTTTATTAATGAGACTAAGAATCCAAAGAGGGGACCCAAATTTCTCCTTTTCTGGCTTCCTAAACTATTGGTTATACATTTCTGGTGTTTAAGTTACCACAACTGTGATGTCTTGTTATAGCAGTTCTAGCAAATCATGTGGGCATCATCAGGGCTATAGCTGCTAGGGGTGTTGGGTGGATTCCCAGAAAGCAGTTAAGATGGTGTGTGTCCTTCCAGCCAGTAGCTCCAGGGGCAGCTTACTGCTCCAGCCTCAGGGATCCAGAAAAGCAACAGCACCATGGAGTCACACCAGAGACAGTAAGACCCTGTGTCAAAAACTAACAACAACAAAAACAAACCCCCATGAACAAGCAAGCAAGGCATTCCAGGCAGGTGGAGAGCCACGGCTCTGGTGATGCCGGTATGTAGATCCTGGCTTTTAGGATTGCACTGCATGACGTCATATGTGCGCTTAGGATTACACTGCATGACGTCATATGTGTGCTTAGGATTGCACTGCATGACGTCATATGTGCGCTCCAGAAATCAGCTCTCCTGTCCCTGCGAGGTTGCTTCTCTTTCTCAGTGTGTCACTGTGACAAACTCTGTGAATACGTGGCCTCGTGCTTTTGGAAGATTCCTAGACAAATATGGATGAGTTTTATTAGCTGCATACACACACACACACACACACACACACACACACACACACATATGACAGCATTTCACTACGTACCCCTAGCTTTCCAGGAGAAGCTTTCCCTGTGTGGATCCACCTGCCTCTTCTTCCCCAGTACTGGGATTAAAGGCATGTGCCACCACACCTGGAGATATATAGATATATTTTTTTTCTTCCCCAAAAAAACTTGCCCCAGGCGGTCATGATGGCCCATGCCTTTAATCCCAGTACTCAGGAGGCAGAGACAGGCAAATTTCTGAGTCCGAGGCCAGACTGATCTACAAAGCAAATTCCAGGACAGCCATGGCTATTATACAGAGAAACCTTCTTGGGAAAAAAAAGCAAAACAAAACATTGTCATGTCTCTAAAATGTTAAGGAAGCAATTTGATGTGAGAAGGTTTGAGTTGGAAAACAAGTCTTGCTTTATTCCTGCAACAGCTGATATCTAGCTTTCCTTCCTATCATGGAGAGTGAGAACTCCCCTGCTGTGTTTGACAGATGTCCAGATTCCATCGCCAAGAATGCGCTGTCTAAACGCTGTTCAGTTTTCAACGGTGGAGCTCCACCCTTTATTTAGCTGTATGTGTGGAATGTTGTGATAAGACATAGTAATACTGGTGGTCAGACATGAAAATGGTGGAGAGACAAAGATGTATGTGTGAAATAAACTCAGTATTTTAATATTTTTAAAAAACTGCATTTCTTATATATGTTTGAAACACAGCATCATGTAGCCCACGCGTCTGGCTAAGCGCGCTCGGGTCTCAGCGGCCGCAATCCTGGGCCCCACCGCGAGGGTGCGCTACGACCTCAGGTCCCCCTCGAGCACCCAGCCGGGGCGGTCCGCCGGGGCAGGAGCGGGGCGGGGCACCGAGCAAAGGTTGGCCTCTTAGCCCGGGACCTTCTCCGCAGCTCCGCAGCATCATGACGGTGGGCGCCCGGCTCCGAAGCAAAGCGGCCAGCACCTTCGCGCGCCGAGGGCCCCTGGGGCGATCGCGCGGCGCCGTTGACGAGGAGACCGATGCCATCGTGGAGCACCTGGAGGGTGAGGACGAGGACCCGGCGAGCCAGGACGGTGCGCGCGAGGAGAGCGGACGGCGCGCGGGGACCCCAGGCGCGCGCAGAGTGCACCTCGCGGCGCTGCCCGAGCGCTACGAGCCCCTGGAGGAGCCCGCGCCAGGTGACAAGCCCAAGAAGAGGTACCGGCGAAAACTGAAGAAGTACGGCAAGGTAGGTCCCCAGGGCCCGGCCGCCCTGATCCTGACAGAACTGGGAGTTGCGCTGGGTGGAGTTGTGCCCGAGTCGCCGCCAGGACAGTCACTTGGAGGGTGGCGCTGAGCGCGCAGGCTTAGGCGGGCAGGACTCTCGCCCGGTTGTCGCTGGTGGGAAGGGAATGTTGAAGCCGTGGTGCGGTTAAGTGACTTGGAGATCGTGACCCGATTGGGAAGTTGCAGCCCAGGTGCATCCCCCCCGCCCCCCTGGCCACCCGGCCATCTGAGAACCTTAGGCGATTCTGTCGTAGACGCCGAAGTTATCCGCGGGGCGTCCTGACTCAGCCAGTACACGCCTAGCACCTGTGGAATCTCCCTCTCTCCAGCAGTGATCTCTGCACTTTGAACTTGAGATGTTCTGTCTGCCTTTTGCTTTGGTGGGAGGGGGTAGGAGAGCGAGAGGAGGGATGAACGAGGAACGGAATGAGTTTCATTTCCAGGGTCTATGGTTCTGGTTCCTAGGTGCCCTTGCCTGAAAGTAGAATTGCTCTCTTGGCCTGGACGAGGCTACAGGAGGGTGTTTGTGTGTGGAGGTGGAGGTGGGGGGTAGGGGAAATCACAAAACTCATTGATTGTGCTCCGGCCAAAGTCCTCTGGCCTCTCCTGGTTTTACTCAGTGGCCTGCAGTGGGTGACCTTTATCATACCTGAGGCATTCAGTCCCTTGTCAGGAGTTTTATCATTCTCCTGAAAGATATGGCAGTGCTCGGTCACAAGCAGGCAATGGTCTGAAAGTGAATTCCTCAGTTGGACGCTAGCATTTGGAGAGGTTTTGGGGGTAGCCATTCTGTGCCAGGCATTGTGCATACACTAACAGCGGGTGGGGAGAGTCCAAGGCCCACCAGGGAGATGTGGCAGAGCTGGGTTGCGGGCTCCCTCACCGCATAGCAGAGAACCTAGCGATGACTCATCTCAGTGAGGCTAGTAAAATCAGGGACGCTTTCAAATCGCCCTGACAAGGACGCCTGGCAGAAGAAAAGATAAGGGTTCACCTCATGAAGACAAGACAAGGAATCCCACACCTGTATCCCAGGTACTCTGGAGGGCGGGACCAGATGATTGATTGAAAGCTCAAGGCCAGCCTGAGCCCAGATACGACAAGATCCTATCAATAAAGCCTATCACCACGGCTAACACTGAGGTACCAGACCACACTAATTAGGATAGCTCTTCTAAAAAAAAAAAAAAAAAAAAAAAAAAAAAAAAAAAAAAAAGTCCAAACATAAAATAATAATGTTTGTGAGGATGTGGAGAAATTTTGAGCCTTGTACACGGGTGTTGGGATGTGTCAAATGGTGTAACTGCTGTGGAAGGCAACTTGGAAGAACCTCAGCAAGCTGAACACAGAGCTCCTCTATGATCCCAGGGTTCCACTCCAGGAGCTATGATGGAAGAATCGAAGGCTGGGCTGGGGGTGTATGTAGCTCAGGTGGTTGAGTGCTGGCCTGGCATTCACGAAGACCTGGCTGGATCCCTGGTGCTATTTTAACTCGGCGTGGTGGGCCATATCTATAATCCCAGTACTCGGGAAGCACAGGCAAGGAGATCAGGATCTGGCTTTGTGGGTAAGGGTGCTCACTGCCAAACCTAACAATCCAAGCTCAATCCCCAGAACCTTGGAAAACTGACTCCCACAGCTGTCACCTGACCACGTACACACTGTGGCACACGTGCACATGTGTGGATGCACACTACATATACTAAATACATGTAATTAAAAATTTTTGGAAAAATAGTCCAAAGTAATTGTTGGTTACCTTAGAGAGTTCCTGGGCTACATGACATTCTAGCTTTTTAAAAAATAAGGATTGAAAAGAGCTACTCGCCGGGCGGTGGTGGTGCACGCCTTTAATCCCAGCACTCGGGAGGCAGAGCCAGGTGGATCTCTGTGAGTTCGAGGCCAGCCTGGTCTACAGAGCGAGTTCCAGGAAAGGCGCAAAGCTACACAGAGAAACCCTGTCTCGAAAAACAAAAAACAAAAAACAAAAAAAAAAAAGAAAAAAAAAAGAAAAGAGCTACTCAAGCAAATATTTTTTTACTTTAATTTTTCATGTGTATGGGTGTTTTGCCTTCATAAATGTTTGTGAAGCAAATAATTTTACACACTTGTTCACAGAAGTCTCATTTACCAACGGACAAAAAGTGAAAAAAAATCCAAATATATGTGAGTAGATGAACAACATGTGGGCTAGACACACTATGGATTATTATTTAATAACCATAAGAAGAACTAATATTAGCTGCCATGTGGCGCAACATGATGTTAAGTGGAAAAAGCCATGATTCCCTTTATAGGAAACATCCAGATAGGTAAATCCAAACAGAATGGCGATGGTGGGTTTAGGGACTGGACAGAGGCATAGAGATACCCACTTTATGTGTGTTCCCTTCTGGGATGAGAATGTTTTGGAAGTGGACAGAACTGGTAGTTCCGCATTATGCCACTAACTTTTTCACTTTATACAATCTTTTATTTTATAAGGATGGGAGGGTTTTTCCCTACATGTATGTCTGTGCCACTTGCCTCATGCCCACAGAGGCCAGAAGAGGACATTGATTCCCCTGGAACTGGAGTCACAGACGGTTGTGAGCCGCCATGTGGGAGCTGGAAACTGAACCCAGGTCCTCTAGAAGAGTAGCCAGTGCACTTAACTGCTGAGCCAGCTCTCCGGCTCTGTGTGTGTGTGTGTGTGTGTGTGTGTGTGTGTGTGTGTGTGTGTGTGAGAGAGAGAGAGAGAGAGAGAGAGAGAGAGAGAGAGAGAGAGAGAGAGAGAGATATTTTGACATGAAAAGGGAGTTTTTGACCAAAATGGAGAGAAGAGAGATGTGGGAAAGCTCTGGAACGTTACACACTAGCTCAGTAGTCCCAAGAAGCCCAGATGAGATTTCAGCCCCACGTGAGGGGTCACAAGAGTCATCCTGGCTTCCCCCTCCTCAGACTAGCTGAGAGTGTTCCAGGCTCCCACAAGAAGGAAAAAGACACCCCCCCACCCCCCCCACCCCCCGCTTTCTGCAAAGCCATAAGAACAGCCACGGTCCTGCAGAAGATGGGGGTGGGGTGGATCTGTACTTGCCTCAGTTGCCAGGGGAGGCTTTCTGTTAGAAATGAATAGCTCCAATCATTGGTTATTACGGACTGTGTTTTCTTTGAGTTCTCATTCCTGTTAACTCCTCAGATCCTTCACCCAAGCCCCTTCCTGCTTCTATTTAAGGAAAGTTGTTGGCTTTTGTACAACATGAAAGAGCAGGCTCACTCCCCCGCTGCCCCACCCACCCCCACCAGCATCATGGTCCTACCCAGGAGCCAACCCTCACACTGTGCTGGTCCAGCCTTCTGGAAGCCTTTGTGCCTGGGCCTCTTGTAGAGATCAATGTTCCCAGCTGATTTAAAAGAAATAATTGCATTCCTCTGGTGCACATATTACTGTTAAAATGCTATCTGCTGGGCGCTGGAAAAAGGAAGGGACCTGAGTCGGCGGTGTTCCGCCAGGAGGCTGGCTATCTGCTACCTTCTTTCTGTATGTTCCATGCCTCAGTTCCCTCAGCAACCCTAGGAAGCTGGCGTGGAAGAGAATGAAGCTGCAGAGCCAGACAGCTGAAGAGCTGGGAGGGAGCCTGGCCTGGCCCCTTCCTCTGCAGATCTGTGGGCGGGAAGGATGGAACATGCCTCACTCAGACTTAGCTGAAAATAATAGGCGGCTGCCCTTGCAGGCACCCTTGAGAGGCGTGGAGAGGAGTGCAGTAAGAAAGAGAATTCAGTTATGTTAATCAGGAAGCTAGGAGAGGGTTGAAGGGTAAAATAGAAAGTGTGGGGTAAGGCAGGTATGGTGTCCCAGGCTTGTAAGCCCAGCATTCTGGAAACTGAGGTAGGAGGATCAGGAGTTCAGGGCCAACCTGGGCTACATAGTGAGTGGGACCCTGTCTAAAAAAAAAAGTGAGACTTGGTGATAGAGCTCACTGGTAGACCACTTGCTTAGCGTGTACCAAGACCTAGCTTTGGCCACACTACAAAAAGAAGGGGAGAGTAGAAGAAGACATGTTCTCATATTTAAAGTAGGGGTCAGGAGCCAGTCTACCAGATGTGAGAGCTGCATGGCTATCCAGTGGCTGTATGACCTTGGGCTTGGCTTCCTGTCACTGCCTGCTTCTTCCTCTATACCATTGGATAATATGAGGGCTGGGTTGGGGGGAGGGTGCATGCCAAGAAAGCATGAGAACCGAGTGAAAAGCTTGGCACGGGGGCACATACTTATAAACCCAGCTCTGGGAAGGTGAAGACAGGAGACGAGCCAGTGTAGACGAATCTGTGAACTCAGGTTCGGTGGGAGAGCTTGTCTCTAAATAAATAAACAAGGTGGAGAGCAATTTAGGAAGACACTGAGTATGGATCTCACACACACACACACACACACACACACACACACACACCACCCTACCAACACACATACCAGGGCATATCGAGAGTCAATAAATGAATCCATGTGGAAGTTCTAGATGCCAGGGTGCCTGACTGGAGCTGTATGCTGCTACCCTGTCAGGAGTGGGTTCTCTTCTTTCGGGTTCTGTAGCTGATCACCCACCTCAGGTTGGCGCCAGGCCTGTGGGCAGCTCAACAGAGGACTTGACCTTTGGGATCAGACAGTGACGTCTGTGGAGAGGTGATTTCCTCTTCTAAATCAGAGGGACATGGAGTACCTAGCCCCCACTGGGGGTTGGCTGCGATGTTCTCTACAGCTCTGGAACT
Source organism: Peromyscus eremicus (assembly GCF_949786415.1). Classification (NCBI taxonomy): domain Eukaryota; kingdom Metazoa; phylum Chordata; class Mammalia; order Rodentia; family Cricetidae; genus Peromyscus; species Peromyscus eremicus. The sequence continues at coordinate 10,735,702 of NC_081431.1, forward strand.
CAGAGCTAAAATCATCAGGGCTGCTCCTTCCTGGCTCTTTGCAGCTTCCAGAGGCCATCTTCCTCCCTTTCAAGGCCAGTAATATACTCTGCCCCCATCTTCCTTCTTGCCCCCTCCCCTCCATCTTCTGCCTGGCCTTGTACGACCCTCTGCATTAGGATACTCAAATGGAGGAGAGCCACTCTTTGCCTGGTGTGCTGGAGGCCCCGGGGAACCTCCCATCTGGAGACGTCTTAGCTGACTCATACTGGCAAAGTCCCTCTTGCCATTTCAGGTAATAGAGTCACGAGTTCTGAGAAGTAAGGTGTGAACCTGAGGGCTAGCCTGGCACCCTCTTCTCCCTCACTTTCCCATCTTCAGCATCCCTGTGAGAGATTTATTTTACTCCAAGTCCTTTCCTTCGAATAGCACTGATGTGGAAGTCAATAGCTTCTTTGGTGTCTCTGCTTTGTGCTTCTCAAAGCTGTTTTGACAGTGTTCCAGTTAATGAGCTAGCACAGATGACTTTTCCCAAAAATTGTAAAGATTTCCCCAAAATTGTAAAGATGAAGTGATAAGTAGTTGGTTTTGTTTGTTTGTTTTTGTTTTGTGTTTTTTTTCTTTTTTCTTTTTCTTTTTTTTTTTTTTTTGTAACCAGCTATGGGAAAGAGAATGTACAAATACCACTAGCGTCAGGTCTCAGGTAAGCAATTTGATTCTGGTGTCATTGTTCATAAAGGACCAGTGTTGATGGTTACAATTGCTCCAGGGGTACGTGGTATTTGTTGTTTCAAACATGTAAAATTCTCCCATGGACTCTTTTCAACACATTTATAGAATTCTCTCTCTCTCTCTCTCTCTCTCTCTCTCTCTCTCTCTCTCTCTCTCTCTCTCTCACACACACACACACACACACACACACACACACACACACGTCTCTTTGAGAAATGGATAAGGCGGTGTCTTGAGACATAAATGTACCAGTTTATCCCAAAGCTTGTCATGACCTAATAAGGGATTGAGAGAAAGACTTCAGCTTTCTCTACAGGCTGGGAGTATCTGAATGGGTCCATACTGCAGTGTAGGGACTCTTACATCCACACCATGGACAACTCAAGGCAGTACTCATAGGTAACTCCATATGCTCTTTAGAAAATTTCCTATCGAGGCATTGTGGCTCATACCTATAATCCCAGTACTGAGAGAGCTGAGACAGGAGGATCAACATGAGTTGAAGGCCAGCCTGGGTTACATGGTATGTTCCATGCCGGCTCAGCTACTGAGTGAGATCCTTTCACAAAATGAGAGAGAGAGAGACAGAGAGAGAGAGAGAGAGAGAGAGAGAGAGAGAGAGAGAGAGAGAGAACTTTGCTGAGAAATAGCAAACACCTCAGACTGATATATTGCGCCACAGACCTAAGCTACTCTGTAACAGAAAGAAGTCACTGTTCTTTCAGAAGCTGACACTGTGGGCACTGACCCTCCCTGCAGCACGTGCTGGCCACTGCTCCCTGTGCTCCCCTTGAATAAACTCCTCAGTCCTCTTTACCACACAAAAAAAGGGCCAGTACATATTCCCATTACACAGACAAGGAAACTGAGGCCAAGCAATGTTAAGGAAAGGATGGGATTGCAACTCCTGGCCGTGAGCACAAGGACACTTATAGACCGCCTTCATTAGAGAGAGGTGTAACATGGGGTGAAGGCTTTTGGCTCTGCAGTGAGATTTCTTTGGGGGAGGATTCAGCTCTGCCTCTTACCAGCTGCGTGGTCTCAAGGGCATGTAACTTCCCTGTGATTTCTTCTTGCTGATCCCTTAAGCGAAATCCATCGAGGACATACCAGTCACCTGTTAAGCCAACTTGCTTCGTGCTACAAGAGACAATGCCAGAGGAATTATGGGATATCAGGAGGTGGACGCCCCAAGCAGAGAGTTGAATGCATGAATCTGAGCTGGAGTTACCAGCATTTAAGAAGCATTCAAAGTCCAGGGATTCTAAGCAGAGCACAGAGGAGGACCCAGCACTGAGGAACCTCAGTGGTTCAAACTCTGCAAGAAGATAGAATCACCGGAGAGTGTTTAGAAGGAGTGTCCTGTGGAGCAGGAGAGAACCAGGAGGAGATGGGGTCAGGTGATCATAAAGCTCAGGGAGGGAAAAACAGAACCCTCCATGGACCACACAGCATGGAGGTTGTTGGCATCCTTGACCAGGCAGTCCCTGAACAGTTGCGGGCAGCAGCCAGTATGACAAGGAAGAGGTATGGAGTCCGTGTCTGAAGGCTTTTTCACTTGGAGCGCAGAGACACGGGGCAGGAGATGCCAACGTGACTTTGCATCGTATAAGCTAAGGAATGGGCTGACAGGAAGATAAGAATGCTACTGGAGAAGAGAAACCAAGGAATGATGGGAAAGAACCAAGAACAGTGTGGGGAAGACGTGAGAAAACGGGCCAGTTCCCCGGGGTTACACTGGCAGGTGGGAAAAGCCAGGAGCCAGAGCACTGGGCTTAGGGCCAATAGGGGAAGACAAACAGGTTCCCTAAACAATGAGGACATGAGCTCCGCTAGTGTGTAGAGATGGCTGGGGTCGGGAGAGGAAAAGGTTGGGCCGTATCTGGGCAGGTGGGGTGGCTTCACCGGTCAGCACTGGCTGTCGCGGTGAGCCTTGTGATTGGGATCGGGGATCTTCAGTGGAACCGGGAGGTGTATTTTGTAGTCCGAAAAAAAATCTCAGGGCTGAAAGCCAAGAGGTGCAGAGAAGGTTCGGGTCGGTTACGTGGATGTCAAGAATGACAAGAGAATGTGGAGGTGGGAAGAGGAATACCGGAGCACAATGCAGTAGATGTTAGCCGTTAGTGGTCTCAAAGTTTTGATGTAATTCCATCTGAGTCCCTGGCATTGGATGTCCCCTGTTCCAGCACCCACCCTCATGGAGGAGGAGGAGGAGGAGGAGGAGGAGGAGGAGGAGGAGGAGGAGGAGGAGGAGGAGGAGGAGGAGGAAGGCAGCATCCAAAAAACATTGCCTCGTCCTTACCCTCAACAAATATAAGACTGTTCTGGAAACATAAAAGGCCTTGGAGAGTGGTGAAAACTTCCGGGTTACACACGGGTCAGACCAGAGTAGGCACTAGGTGCATAGGAAGGACCAGCTGAGCTGTCTAACAAGCTGCCTGAAGGAAAACTTGACCCCGCCTATGATGGCGCTGACACTTTCAACTGGGGAAGTGGGGTGAGTCTCAGCTTAAAACAACAAAGGCGTTTTAGTTCTAGAGCTGGCCGCCCTCCATGCTGTTTCTAAGAAGGCTTGCGAGTTATCTGGAAATGTGCTGTGCTTGCATGCACTTTGCAAGGAGAATGTCTGTTGTGAGCAGGGATGGGGACCCAGGGCACTACAGATGTGAAGACACGGGGCCTCCATAGATTGCCCTGGATACATGAAAGCGAACGATTCTCCTCTGTGCATGTCTCGGTGACTCGTGGAAGAATCAACAGGTTGCCTCACCTAACCTTTGCTTTTCTCTTCCTTAAAAACAGAATTTCGGGAAGGCCATCAGCAAAGGATGCCGGTACATCGTCATTGGCCTGCAGGGATTTGCTGCGGCCTACTCCGCCCCATTTGGAGTGGCCACCAGCGTGGTGTCCTTCGTGCGCTAACCAGAGCTGCAGGGGCAGGCATCACCAGAATGCTTCTGCCCCAAGGGACGGTGTGAATCCACCAGCACTTCAGACTTGGACTCACGGGAACTCTGAGGAGGAACCCTGCTTCGTGCTCCGTTGTTGAACTGGTTGAGTGTTAGGCAGGCATCCGCTGAGCCACTGGATTCTCTTAGACGTGCGTGGATTCAGGGGTCAGCCCTGCAGAGAATTAGGCCAAGGTCAAGTTGGGGTTAGGGTTAGGCTAGGCTTCCTGGGGCACAGCCAGGCAGACTCATGGCAGGTCTGGGGTCTGAGCCATGAGGGCAGTCGGTGAGTTTTGAGTGAGGAGGATGCAGAGCTCTAATGGGATAGTTGCTAGGTTCTGGAAAGGTCGAGGGGGCTGATGGGCACTAGCCTTGGCCTTCCTTGATCCTCTCCTTGAGAACAGGGAGCGAGCTGTTTGTTTCTGACGTCTCTCTCTCTCTCTCAACCTCCTCAGTTTGGTTTACTGAGCTGTCATCGGGAGTTTAATTACAGGTTTGGGAAGAAAGAAGGAAGGAAACCGTCTTTGAAGACCACGATGCTTTGAAACCCGTGTTCACAGCTGTGTGCGGACTGTTGAAAGCAGATTAGAGTGTGTCATTTTCCTAAGTATTTCATAACTATGCAGCCAGCAATGAGGGAGTGAGGGCAAGTTCAGATGCAAGCTTGGAGGCTGCTGCAGGCGCTTAGAGTCTGAACCTGGTCCAGTGATTGTGTCTGGAGCAGGCAGAACTCCTGCAGATGTGGTGGTTGTCCGTACCGGTCCACTGCTGACTGGTGCCTAACTCCCCCATTTGATTGAGGAGAAAGAGAAAGGGACAGGGTGGGGAGGGAGAGAGAGAGAAAGGAGGGGGGAGAGGGAGAGAGAGAGAGAAAGGAGGGGGGGAGAGAGAGAGAGAAATAGGAAGAGAGAGAGAGAGAGAGAGAGAGAGAGAGAGAGAGAGAGAATTGACAGGTGTATTTGTATATTTAGAGGAGCAACCAGCAAGTAAGAGAAGAAGAAAAGGAACCAAGAACAACGTTGGAGAAGCAATGACAGCTGGGGACCCGGGGATGCATGCTTGTGATGGGGATCTCTCCTTGCATGTAAGGCCAGAGGAAGCTGGGGGACCATAGCCACCATGGTGGTTGAGTTAACACTTCTTAGGCCAGCATCTCACTTGGATTCAAAGATTAGGCACGAGTCCCAGGCTTGACACTCCCCAAGGATGGTTCGTAGACTACCATTGAGTGCTCAGAGAAGGAGGGAAGAAGCCCTTTAAAGGCTAGGATGTTTGGGAAACTGTACTGGTGTGTTTCACAACTGTTTTTAGTCATTCACGGAGGTTCCTCTCACCATGACCCTTGGCCCACCCCACAGCAGGCCAGGATCCCAACTTTGCTTCTAGAGTATTCAAGATCCAGAGCGGTTCTTGGGACCACTCTGCAGGATCAGTATCAGCTTGTTGGCCTGGAAGCCTTCCTGGAGCACACAAAGAAAGCCAAGATGCTCATACCTCACCCGTTGGGCCCACTCATCAGGCACTGATAGGGGCGGAGGGAGACAGACAGATGGACAGAAGAGGGGCAGGTAGAGGAGACAGTAGCAGTTGCTCACTTAGACCCAGCCTCCCCTCTGGAAAAACTCCCTGTTGAAGTTCCCTAGTCCCTGGAGCTGGGAAATAAGTGGTTTTGCTTTATCCCTAGTAGCACAAGCTGGTTATATGCAGGTTCACAAATGTGATGGGATGATGCCTCCCTTGCCACCTCCTCCCACCACCGAGCCCCAGGGAGCCCATGACATCCTGCTAGTTAGGAAGACCTGTGACCCAGGAATGGATGAACAGTCAAGGGCGCTTCCTTCCCCGGGAATCTCTTCCTCTCCACCTCCCAAAATCAGCAAAGCCAAGCACATCTGGCCCTGTGCCTCCAAATCTGGCTAAGAATTAACTCAGAAATGTCCAAAGTCAAAAGCTTGCAGGGGCTGTCCTGGGACTCAGCCAGGCTCGCTGGAAGGTGACTTCAGCCCCTGGAGCAGACTGTGTGATCACATCCCCTGTGTGGGACTCTTGGTTCATGTTGCAGACCGCTCTGTTGCTTTTCTCTGTATTCTGTGTTCAGCAGCAGGGCCCACACCCTACTGCAACTGAATTGAAGAGCTTGACTTTCCCATTACTGGCTTCCAACCTTTTTTTTTTCTGTATCCCTCTCTTGCCTTGTGTAAATAAAAGTCCCAGCTCATCTTGGTTTTCCTATGTGTCACGGGCTATCTCTCTCTCAAGGAAGGTGGCTGGGGCCCAGCAGGACCTGGGAATGTGGGATGGTGGGTGACGGTGCCTGGGACCCCACACACCCACGGTGATAAAAGCTTCATTTTCTGGAATCCCTCAGGACAGGCTCTAGGGTGGGGAAGCCACAGCCCCACCATCTGTTACAAATGAAAATTTTCCAGAACCTTTGACTGAAGTGTGGAGCCAGGAGGCTGCATTCTCCACAAGCAAGATGCTTCTGATCTCTGCCTTGGTTGGGAAATGCCTCTGCTAATGGGGCTCCAGGGAGGGAGGCTGGGCCAGCAGAGCAGGCCCTGAGTGTCAGTCCATGCTGGCATGTTGGCATGAATGCCTGCTCACTGAATTCGCACAGAAGCAATGGTAGAAGTTAAGCAAATAATAGGCCAGTAGGCAAGTGGTCCTGGGCAGCCATCAGATTACCCGGTGAGGCAGGTTCGTGGTAATAAGTCCCTACTGTTGGGAATGACATAGACCTATAGCAAAGTTCTTTCTTACCATGGGACCCCTAGGTTCCATCTCCAGCGGGCAGGCGGGGGTGGGGGGTTGGGTGGGGGTAGATCATGACTCTCAACTCACGCAGGAGAGTGGAAATGCTACCTACCATTGGAGTTGGACACGGCAGCACACATTATCTCAGCACTGAACAGGTGAGGTGATGGTGTGGGTCTTCTACCACCTTGGAATGCCATCCCATCCCCACCCCCACCCCCAGCTGTTTCTCTGCCCAGCACCTGTGTCTGGTCAGAGATGTACCAAATGACATCTGTGACCAAGAAGCAGGACTTGAATTCAGACCTTGGTGGCTTTCAGGGATCACTGGCCATGGAACGATGTTTTAATAGAGCAGTGGTTTTCAACCTTCCTAATGTTGTGACCCTTTAACACAGGTCCTCATGTTGTGGTGACCCCCAACCATAAAATTATTTTGTTGCTACTTCATAGCCATAATTCCACTACTGTTACGAATCATAATGTAAATATGTGTGTTTTCCAATGGTTTTAGGTGACCCCTGTGAAAGGGCCATTTGATTCCCCCGGAGGGGTCATGACCCACAAGTTGAGAACTACTGCATTATTCAGTCCTAGTTCAGAGCTGGTATTCTGATTATCATTCCTGGTTCTGCCTCTGCAGAACAGAAATGAAGAAGGCTCACAGTGTCTGGAGCTTCCTGGTAAACTTAGTTTGTGAGAAAGTGTAGATACAGGTCAGATCCAAGGCACGGGGGTAGGCAGGACACCCTCGGTATCTCTGCGAAGACTGTATTTCAGGGGCTCCATGCTTTGCCCAAAAGCCTAATGAGAAAGAAAAAAGTCACGAGCTCCTCTGATCATTTTTAGAAACATGTGGGGAAGTAAAATACTGGGTTTTGTTTTTAAATTTGGAGGTGAAGTTGTTTTGAGCCAAATCACTCCTGCTCATCACAGCCAAAGGGAAAGCAGATCTTAAGATCTCCCACGGGGCCCAGTGCCAAAACCTGGCAGGAACACCAGCTGGGCAGAGAGCAGGGTGCAGGGCAAGGGAACAAAGGCCTGTTGGGAGCACCTGTGCCAAACCTGTGCCCCTGGGGGCTTCTAGCTCCGACCTTCATCTCCAGCACCTTGAGGACTGACTTGGCTTTTTCAAAAGGTTTTTCTCTCTCAGGTGATTTCCTCTTCTATCCCTGGTGACAAGGCTCAGAATAGATGCATCTTGTTGAAAGCAGACAGAAGTCTGAGCCAGGACTGGGGTGTTGATCAGTGGTGGAATGCTTGCCTAGTGTGTGCAAGGCCTCAGGTTCTGTCCCCAGGACTGCAATGAGTATATAAGTAAATAAAGAGAGAAGTGGATTATTAATTAAACAGCAGAGCCAATGGACTGGGCGGAAATTGAATCACTTCTTTCACTGGCTCTTCAAAGCAGGGTAAATAGTGTCCACCTGGGACTTACTCTCTTTACCCCTAATTGAGATAAACAACTTATTTTTGGTTTTGGCTTGCTCCAAGAGACATTCAGAGTTGTTGCAAAGGCAAAATGTGGTCAGAGGATGTGGGGAGGTAACCGGGTGGGAGGGAAATTAATAGAGGCCAGGGCGATAGAAATCAGGGAGCTTTATGAGCCTGGCTTGGTGAAGCATGGCTTTCATCCCAGCACTTGGAAGACAGAGGCAAGCGGATCTCTGTAAGTTCGAGGCCAGCCTGGACTATATAGGGAGAACCAGGGCCATGCAGAGAGACCCTGCCTGAAAAAGAAGAAAGAAACCACTACGTTCATGTATGAAATTGTCAAACTTAATTTAAAAAATGAAAAAAAGAAACCAGTGGTAAGATTACCTCATTTACTAACTATTTATTTTAAGCAGAAACTTATCTATTAAAGAAACATGTTTATAAATTTATCTTTAACTGCTTAGGTGAGGTGAAAGTGACATATCAGTTAATTAGTAACTTTCTCCATAATTCTTATTCTTTTAGACAAAATCAGGCTTGAATGTGGCTTCCAGTATGTTCATTTAACTGGGTCTGCAAGCCGTTCACGGAGCCCTGTCTACCATCTGCTGTACTGGTCACAGATCTGGGTATAGGGATCAGAGGAGAGAGGTAAGCTTTCTGTACAACCCCAAGTTCAGGAATGAGATGCTGTGACTATGTGGGTGTTTAATCATTCACTTGGCTCTCAGTTTCACCCTCAATAACCACATATGGGGTTTGTAGATGAAAACAAGAAACTCAGAGACGTAATGGAAGGCAGCCCCGATGCTGCATCCAGGTGTCTTGCTCAGTTTTTGTTCGTTGTTGTTGTTGTAGCAAAATATCCAAGAAAACAAGGTACAGGAGTAAAAATTGGTTTTGACTCCTGGCTTCAGAGTTCTCAGTCCGGGTCTCTGGGAGTTTTATGTCTGTGGCAAGACAGAAACATGGAAGGCCATGGCAGAAAAAAGCCACTTACTCAAAGGTAGCCAAAGAGCTGAGAGAAGACACAGGGCAGGGTCAAGTTACACCCTCCCAGGACCCTCCACACTGCTCTCCAGCATCCCCAGTGATCCCATCAACTGTATCCATTGTGGTTAGACCCACCAATGTGTCCGCCCCCATGATCCATCTTTCCCCAGAGTCCCCGCTCTGAACACTTCTGCACTCGGAGCTGTCCCTTTTAGGACGACAAATATACAAACACCTGCCGAGGCTGAAGCCAGGACCCAGGGGCGGCAGCCTCTTGTCTCCATTTCTTCTGAGGCTCCAGATGCCTCCAGAGACCTGGTGGAAGAGAGGTTTCTTTGTAGTGTTCGTTTCTTTTTCTGAGATGGGGTCTCACACTGCAGCCCAGGCTGGTCTAGAACTCACTGTGGAGGCCACGTGGGCCTCGAACTTGTGGCGATGCCCTTGCCTTCTCTTCCTGGAGCTGAGATTGCAGGTGTGAGTCGGCACACCCAGCTGGAGGGGAGCTTCAGAGGCAGCCACACCCACCACAAATCCCTGGTCACATTACTGTTATTCAAGCCGTTAGGATGGCTCTCGGAGAGACTCGACATGCTAACCAGTCTCTCACACTGTTGTCTGGGAGCCTGCATGTGTTTATTTGCTGATTCGCCACAACCAAGGCATAGAGCAAGATACGCATCTAGGCCAGAGAAGAGATGTGTGACCCCCAAGTCCGTGGAGTTCAATTGGCTTCACTGAAGCTCTGTGACTGGTCATTTTGCTCCTTTTGTGCATCCCAGGGGCCACAAATCAAAGCCCCCAGGACTGCAGGAAGCCACCTGTGTGACTGGACGGTGCTGGTATCAGACAACTTGGCTTCCAGTCTTCTAGGCCAGTGACCCTGTACACTCTTCAACTTCCTCGACTTTCAAGGTTTGTTTTGTCTTATTTGCAAAGAGTAAACAGCGTCTACTTGCAAGGTTTATTGGGAGAGATAAACATGAAGGGTATTAAGAATCTGGTGCTGGCACTGGAGGGAGAGCTCAACAGTAGGAGAATTGTCTTGCCTGCTCAGGACCCTGGGTCCCTTCCTCACTGCTGCAAGCCAAACCAAACCGACAACTCCGGGAGCTGGCGAGGAGGCTCAGTGGGTAAGAGTTTGCTGTGTAAGCAGGAGGCCCTGAGTTCAGATCCTGCACCTATTTGAAAGGCTGGGCATTGCTGCACAAGAGCCTGAAACCCAGCACTGTGGCGGGCTGAGACAGGAGGATTGTTACAGCATGTTGGCTACCAGCCCAGCTCCAGCCTCAGGGAAAGACCCTGTCTCAAATGAATAAGATGGAGCAGGGTAGAACAAGGACATGGGATAGCCTCCTCTAACATCCGCACCTGCCTCCACATAACACACACACACACACATACACACACACACACACACACACACACGCACACGCACACGCACACGCACACGCACACGCACACGCACACGCACACACACACACACACACACACACACACAGAGGCACAAACACATGTACAAAAACAACCCAGCATATAGGATACGGCATACAGTCACTGCACTGTATTTTCCTTCAGTAGCCCCAAGCCACGTTCTCTCTCCACTAGCCCCTTCCTGTGGGAGAGGAGGAATGGGGCTGTGAGCTCAGGTGCAGCTGAGCTGGGGGAGGAAAGAGAACGGAGTGAGACAAACTGCCTGCCTGATGCAGGGTCGTGATCTGGATGAGAGAGCCGACTGACTCTGCTTGAGAGCATGCAGGCTGGAGCAGCAGTAGGTGGACTGTGTGTGTGTGTGTGTGTGTGTGTGTGTGTGTGTGTGTGTGTGTGTGTGTGTTGGTCAGAGCAGCAGGGGCAGGGGTCAGAGCAGCAGCAGGCAGGTTCAAATCCCCCAACAGAGCTTGCTTGAGGCTGTTGGCCCAGCCGGGCACCCAGATGAGGAAGGACTTTAACCTAAAACCTCTTCCCATTTGTCCTTCACCTTACGTCTGGACCCCCAAACCTGCCTTATCCACAACAAAAGAAGAGGCTGCTCTAACTAAGAGAGCCTGGGGATGGTTTCTTAGGTCCTTGGGATTCAAGAGGGATCCAGGGCTTCCCTGCGCATGACAAGCAGGACCGTAATCTCTAGACTCAGCAATAGAATAGGACAAAAAAATGTGAGAATGCACTTTGTTTAACCACCTAGAGCCTCTTTGATTGTGCATTTCTTTAAAAATTTTTATTTTCATATTTATTTATTTGATGTGTGTGTGTGTGTGTGTGTGTGTGTGTGTGTGCCTGCACACTCACGTGTGTTCGATGGTCCTCTTGTGGAGGTCAGAGGACAGCTTGTAAGAGTCAGTTCTCTCCTTCCGCCATGTGGGTCCCAGAGCCCAGCCTTAGGAGGTCAAGCTTGATGACAAGTGCTTTTAGCTATGAAGCCGTCTTCCCTGCCAGCTGGGTGCAACAAATCAGTACTGAGCGCGTGGTGATGCCGTGTTAGAGTCCAGCAGCAGCAATGGGATGGAACAGGTACAGCTGTGTGTCTTGGCATCAGATGTGACCACCGCTGTCACCCTCTGGGGTTCTATGGACTAGGTGATGACACTTGGGAGCTGTCTTGGGGTTTCTAAAGTTGCAACAAAACACCATGACCAAAAAGTAAGTTGGGGAGGGAAGGATTTGTTTGTTGTCTGCTTCCATATCACAGTTCATCATCAAAGGAAGTCAGACAGGAACCCGGAGGCAGGAGCTGATGCAGAGGCCATGGAGTTGCTTACTGGCTTGCTCATCATGGCTCGCTCAGCCGTGGCTTATACAACCCAGGACCACCAGCTCAGGAATGGCACCACCCACAGGGAGCTGGCCCCCCCCCCCATCAATCACTAATTGAGAAAATGCCCTATAGACTTGCCTAGAGCCCAATCTCACGGAGCCAATCCCCTACCACCACCCCGAGATAGGGGTTCTCTGTAGCCTTGGCTGTCCTGGAACTCACTCTGAAGACCAGGCTGGCCTCTGCCTGCCTCTGCCTCCCAAGTGCTAGGATTAAAGATGCGGCCCCCCCACCACCTGGCAGTGGAGGTATTTTCTTAATTGAGGTTCCCTCCTCTCAAGTGACTTTAGTTTGTGTCAAGTTGACATAAATCTACCCAGCCCAGGGGCACAGAGAAAACCACCTCTCAGAAGAGGCAAGCAGGATTGAAGCAGGAAGGGCTGAGCTGTTGTCCTCTCCTGCGGGGTCTCAACCGCAGGAGCCCCGAAGCTAGCTGGCCTTCAAGGTGAGTTGGACATGCCTGTGCACCCTGCTCTGGGCTGTCCATGCCTGAGCTGCTCTGGCTAGCACATGCACCTTGTATGTGCGTTGGGGGGGGGGCGCTCTGGAACAACGCTTCAAAGGCCTTCTCACTGAACAGTGTCTCCTGCTTCCTCATAAGGGCATCCGGTGGCTCTGTCCTGGACTTCATAGTGGCTCTGACATCTGACTGCTTCTCTCTGTGGGAGATTGGTGAAGAGCCCCGGCTTCTTTGGATCAGTTTGCCTACCTGACAAATGGGGTTGTGAAACGTCTTGGCATTATCGATGGGGCTCAGGGACAGAGTCCTCTATGTCTGGTGTAACAGTTACAGGCAGTTACCATCCAGTGTGAGGAAGGTGCACCTATGAGGTTCAGGGGTCTTCAGGAGAGGTCCCCTACCCCACTAGGCAGAGGGGGGAGGGACATTCCAGTCAACGGAAGTCACGTGTGCAGATGTCCAATGGGGTAGCTGGACGAGGTGTCCAGGGACCAGCAGGGAGAAGACAGGACCTTCAGGATCCTGCATGACCTTGGCAATGGGGGGTGACTTTGGCTAGGTCTGTATGTTCTCCTACCCATCCCCAGCCTTGAAGTCTTGGAGTCGGATGACAGAAAAGTGTCGTTCCAAAACTTTGGCCTTGGAGGCCAGAGAGTGGTGGAACAATAGTCCCCGACCTGGACCTGGAGGCCCTCTGAGCCCTGGGCCAAGGGGTCACCTCAGGCACTTGTTAGCCTGTCCTTTGTGAGTGGAAACTTTGAGTAAACTGTTCCCCAAAGAGAAACCCCATTTCTACCTGGTCTCAGCTCCAGGAAGGGAAGTCAGGAGAGGGGCCAGTTGTGTGTGGTTTTGACTGTACTGTACCTCTCTGGGCTCCGTACCTTGTCTGGTAAGTGGAGCACACTGCAGCTCCTGGCTGCTTTGCCAGCCTCCTCTGAAGTCACATGTTGCTTATCTACCGTCCCTTCTAGGTGGCCACTTCCTGTTCTGCCTGTCTTCTTAAGATGTGCCCAAGGCCACAGTGACAATCAGCCAGCGAGTGGCCTGCTTTCAACTGGGCCCCTGGGAGGAAGGAGAACAATGGTCCTCAGGTCCTGGCAGCCTGTGCCCGCCAAGGGGCGGTGTCTGTATTGTTTTTCTGGGCTGTTGTTTCCCCCAACTGCATGCACTACATCCTCAGGCCATGCCCCATCCTGACCGAGGTCCCCAGGCAGGAAGACCCCCTGAACCTGTTGCCTCTCCTCCAACTCCCAACCCCCACCCTCCACCTCATCCATGTCTGTTGCTCAGCTCAGTGGTTCTCACGAACCCCAGTGGCTCTGGCCAAGCTGAAGGAGGCTGCATCCCATCAGCCTCCCATCCCAGGACTTCTGCGAAGCCATTTACCCCGGGTAGCATTGTGTGACCCACCTCCGAACCTGCCTCTCTCACTGTCCATGGTGTTATTCCTCAGCCTGTCTCAGGGTGGGGTCTTCCTGTGTAGCTGTGGAGGAGGGAAGAAGAAAAGAAGGAAGAAAATGAATAACTTGACGCTTCCTTTGTTTTGTGATTTATTTTTCTTTTGATATGTGGTCCTACATAGCCCAGGCTGGTCTTAAACACCCTATGTGGCTAAGGATGATCTTGAACTCCTGATCCTCCTGCCTCGGGCTGGGATGATGGCAGTGCACCACCAAGCTCTGCTCATTATGACTTAGTTTAAAGGCAGCTTGGCGGCCCAGCAAGGGCCATGTCTGCTTTCGGCTCTTGTTCAGTGTCAAAACCAATATGGCGGGCTGGAGAGATGGCTCAGTGCTTAAGAGCACTGGCTGCTCTTCCCGAGGTCCTGAGTTCAATTCCCAGCAACCACATGGTGGCTCACAACCATCTGTAATGAGATCTGGTGCCCTCTTCCGTCATGCAGGCAAACATGCAGGCAGAACACTGTACTCATAATAACAAATAAATCTTTAAAAAAAACAATATGAAATACACGTCTGTGTGTCAGATCCAGAAGAAACCTAAGACGAGTTGCTAACTGAGGTGCTTGTTGGCATACCCAAGCACACATTGGCCCCCGGGCTCCCCTCCCTTCCCCCAGCTTCGGATTCCCAGATAACCCTGCCACACACTCTGGGTCCCTCTCTCCTTTGCCTCCTCCTCTCACGGCTGCCTGGTTCAGCCAGCCGGCCATGGTCACTCTGCTTTCTCTCTCTGCTCTGGACAGTTCCAGATGCCTCCGGCTATGGCTGTCTCTCATATCCACAATAAAAACCATGTCCTCAAAAGTACCTTGGAGCGAGCTGGCCGGGTGGTGGCGCCCGCCTTTAATCCAGCACTCGGGAGGCAGAGCCAGGCAGATCTCTGTGAGTTCGAGGCCAGCCTGGTCTACAGAGCAAGTTCCAGGACAGGCACCAAAACAACGCAGAGAAACCCTGTCTCAAAACAAAACAAAACAAAACAAAACGTACTTGGAGCGACCATGTCCCCATTTTCATTTACTGTGGAGAGCAGATGGGTCCTGGGAGCATCCCGCTAGCTTCCAGCAAGGCCCTCTCTGTTACTGCTAACACCACTGGAGAAGTCATTCTGAATGATTGTGTTGCCATCAGGGGACCCTGGCCAGGGATGTACAGACACCATGGGTGTAGACAGCGGGACCCTTGCTTATACCTCAAGCATTTGGTAATAGACTGCCCTAGGTATGCCCAAATGGATTAAAGTTCCCTGAAGGAGGTTTTGTAGACTGATTATCACTTTCTGACTGTAGGGAGTAGGAATGTTGCAGATCCGAAACCAACATTCTCTTGGGCTATACACATTTAGCACTCACCTCTACACCTGACCTAATATCCTTTTGACTATCAGGTAAACCTTTGGAGTGCACCATTAACTTAGCATACCACTAGCTTCTACCGTCCTGAAAACTAAGAATGTCATCAGATAATGTCCAAAGCCTACAGCCGAGACCCCCACGCCACCCACCCCCACCCCCAGACACTTTGATGTGAATAAACGCTCTTACTCCTTCTGAAGTGGGAATTGTGGTTTGTTTTCTTTGCCTGGACAGTGAGAATTTGGAAGATTTGTTCTGTGCACTGTCTGGCCTGACTCAGCAACAGCAGCCCGATGTCCACCAGGGATGCAGGGAAATAGCTGGGGTGTAGAGGGGGTGGACCATGGGAGCTGGGGCTGAGGGTTGCAGGCTCAGGGGAGGGCAGTCTGGCAGGCCCTGGACCCAGCATCGGAAGAGGCACGCCCGTGGCATGTAAACACAAGAGGGCAGCTTGGCAGGCTCTAACAGAGCCCCAAGGGGAGGGACCCTCATTAGCCCACTTCCAAGACGGCATCTGTTGCTGTCATTCTTGGGAGGAAGAGAACACCTGCTCTTCATATGGCTGGAGGCAGAAGCCTCTGTGTACCAGGAATCTGATCCCACCCCAGCACCTTGTTCCTGATCGCCTCTTAAAGGCGCCACCAGAATTTGGGAGGTGACACATTTACAATACAGCAATGATACAATTGCAAGTATAGATCTGCTCCCTGCTCTCAGTTCCTGACTCAGCCTTCTAAAACTCTGGGTATTTCCTGAACCCTAGAAGAGTCGAGCACATCGTTAGTTCTCATAACTGACCTTTGACGCTGTTTCCTGATACTGGCACCTGAGACCTTTGTGACTTCCAGGGTGAGTTGAGTGTCTGACGCAGTATTCTGCATCCCTTGGTACTTCTCGGGTGCCTGGGGCACGTGACATTCTGGTGAGGTGATCCTGGGTCGGGGAGCTAATCCTGAAACAGACAAATCACGATTAGAGAGTTGGACCAGTCAGTGACAACCCATGTTCTCTGGGGAAGGGACTGAAGATTGAGTTCATCACTGAACGTGCCATCTAGAAAAATCCCTGAACAGCGGAACTTGGGGAACCCAACCATGTGTTGAGAGGGTGGTGTCTGCCAACTCCATGGGGACAAGAGCTTCCAGCCTTATCCTGTGCACCTAGCTGATGACTCACAACTCACCACACCTCTTATTAAGATAATAGTCCACACACCGGAGTGTCTTCCTGAGTCTGTGAACAAGTTCCTCAAACTCACGAGGTCATGGGGACCCTGATTTATAACCACTCAGTCAGCAGTACGACGGATACCCCACTTCCTACTTACAGTGGGGTCTGAGGTTGGGGGCTGGCTTGTGAGACTCACACCTCAGCCCCAGGGAGCTAATTCCAGATCAGTAACACCAGAATGGAACCGAGTCACAGAACCTCACCTGCAGGTGTCACGGAGAGAACGTTTGCACACATCTCTCGTCAGAAGTGTGAAGTGCCAGCTGAGAGAGAGGGACTCGTGTTTTTCCTTCTTCCTATCTCTTCAACAAAGACTGAGCAGTGTAGACAGTCTTGGGAGCAGGGACTAGCAGACCAGATGTGGAGTCCTCTGCCACCACAGGTGCTCAGGGCTCCTCTGAGAATTTCTGGGAATCTATGTGAGCGTCTGCATGGGACCCCTTGCAGAACCCCCGTGGCACCATATCTTGAGAGGTAGGTACCACAAGTCTACCCAGCCGCAGGTTGGGACGACCCCACCGTGGCCTAAGTCACCGTGTGGTCACACCTTGCTTCCTCCTTAGAGGCATGTGGAAGACAGATGTTGAGAGCTGACAGCACAGACACTGTAGACAATGCGCAGGAGGTGAGTCCAGCCTCCAGTGCAGGGAAGTCTGACAGAGGACAGGAGAACCACGGGGAAGGGCCCAGGCAAGGAAGAACTACATCACGCTGTCAGAGAAGAAACGCTTCCGGGAGAGCAGAGGAGGGCAGAGGGCAGAGGGCAGAGGGCAGCTATGTTAAGATTGAGAAGCCAGAGTGCATGAGGCACAGTGCGGGTGGAAACTGAAGTTCCAGGCAGAAGCCAGCTAGCAGGCAGGGGAAGGGACATTTGATGGGGTCTAAAGAGGAGGAGGCGAGGCCATGGGGTCCAGCTGGTCTGAGAAGGCCCACCTAGTCCCATGGGTACAGGACAGCGTGGGTCAGAACTGGGGATGGGTAAAGGAGAACACGGGGTTGACAGAGAGGGAGGGGGTATGGAGAAGAGCCGGCCTGTGTCCTGGGTAGTTGGGAAGGCGGGGGCAGGGCTGTAGGAGGGAGAACCGGGTGGAAATTCTCTGAGCTGAGGCCCACGCCCGTTGTTTATTTGTTTAACGTGCACAATGCCTCTAGGCTGGGCCAGAAGCACAAGGGGGGAGGCCCTGGGGTTTCTGGGGCAGATGCAATGTTTTCGGCTTCTGTCATCTTTACCTTGGAGCTTGGATGGTCGCGTGACCGGCCCAGACCCTGACCTTAGCCTCCCCAAGGGAGGCAGAGGCGAACTGTACACACTCTCCCTACCGGTGTCTCTTGGCCCTGGACTCGGCTTGGAGACTTGGTCCAAGTCCTCCCGAGCCTGGGGTGGGGAGGACTTTGTGTGTTGGGGAACGTGTGTCCTTCAGAATAATCCAGGGTCCTTTGAGTGCTTGGTGTCTTCATCCTCATGACAGCTCAAGGACACAGATAGGACTCTCTTCAGTATTTATTTATGTATTTATTTTTTATTTATTTATTTTTTTGGTTTTTCGAGACAGGGTTTCTCTGTGTAACTTTGTGCCTTTCCTGGAACTCACTTGGTAGCCCAGGCTGGCCTCGAACTCACAGAGATCCGCCTGGCTCTGCCTCACGAGTGCTGGGATTAAAGGCGTGTGCCAATGCCACCCAGCCTTCTCTTCAGTATTTAAATGAGGGACTGAGTGGGCAGAGGTACATAGGCCCTGCCCACGTAGAGCTCAGGTAGCTCCCACCCTGCTCTCTGAGCCATATCTTCCTCCTAGGTGAAACCTAAAAGGCTTTCCCTGCTCTAGTCCTCAGGCACCTGCTTCCTCAACCTCATGGCTGCATCTCGGCTGTCTGCCACTCCACAGAGTTGTCCAAATGAGTTAACACTGGCATTCCCAAACAGCGCTGTGCTTCCCGTTTGAGGGAGTGTGGGTCCACCATGCTGGCTTCTCCAAAGTTTGTTGGAAAAGCTATTATGTAGCAGGATGTGGTGGTGCATGCTTACAGTCCCAGCCCTTGGGAGACAGAGGCCAAAGGATACGGTCTCAAGACTATCCTCAGCCACATAGCAAGTTCAAGGCCAGCCTGAGCTAGGTAAGACCTTCTCTCAAAAATCAAACAAAGAAGAAAGAAAAGAGGAGGCGAGGGAGGAGAGGAGGAAGGAAAGCGCAGCTCTTTTGTTGTTTTCCGGGATCAGGGTCTACAGCCCCAGCAGGGTCCTAGAGACCCCCACGCCATGGGGAAGTGTGTGCAGTACAGACAACCAAACGCTCTCTCTCTGCTTCTCAGTGTGTGATGCATCTCCAACGTCAGTTAAGGCAATCAGGACAATACCCCAAGAACATGCCCGCAGGCCCAACTCAAGCTAGATGGTCCCTCACTGAGACTCTCTTCTCAGGAATAGGTTGTGCCAATTTGACAGCGAAACCAACTGTCACAACCAGCCATGTAAGGAAAAGGAGAGCGTACATCTACAGAAATAAGAACTCCAGGGGTCAGGATTGAGTGCTCCCCACAGGGGTTACAAATATCTCCAGCCAGTCCTGCACCCAGAGGGAAACTGGGTGGTGCTCTCAGGCACTCCTGTAGGGATTTGTAACCTGGATTTGATATACTGAAAGGGCTTGCCGTGTAGCTACGTGGGAGAGCACTTACCCAGCAGGTGCATTCAAACCCCAACACTTTAAAAATATTCACACCTTGAGTTGTAGCTGGAGTTTTCCTGGTCCTGCCTGGCCCACGGTCAGGACAAATCTCTCTCACCCGCCAGTCCCACAGCCGCTCAGACCCAACCGAGTAAACATGCTGAGACTTATATTGCTTACAAACTGTATGGCCACAGCAGGCTTCTTGTTATCTAGTTCTTACATCTTAAATTAACCCATTTCTATTAGTCTATAAGTTGCCTTGTTGCTCATGGCTTACCGGTATCTTAACATCTGCTTCTCATCATGGCGGCTGGCAGCGTCTCTCTGCCTTAGCCTTCCACTTCCCAGATAGAGTTGTTTTGTTTTATGAATGATAAAGGTTTCTGAACATTTGGTCACAGAAGATTTCAAAAGAAAAAGATGGGGAAACTAAAAAGCATTGGTGGGGGGCCTGCTAAAGGTGGGGTCAGGTAAAGGCATTTGCTGCCAAACCTGACATCGTGAGTTCAATTCCTGGAAGCTACATGGTAGAAGGAGAGAACCAATTCCCAGAGTTGTCCTCTGACCTCTCCTCTAACCTCAGGGCCTTCAAGCACATATGCATGCATGTGCCCTTACAAACATATGCACAATAAACACATGTTTTTTTCAAGGGGGAGGCTAAGATGATGTCAAGGCTAGCTTTGAACTCCACATCTTGCAGCTTCAGCCTTTGGGTGCACCACCAAGGCCAGTTACTCTATTTATCTCTGCTCTAATCTCAATAACTCTCTTCTTTCTGATTCTTTTAGATTTAGTTCGCTCTTTTTTGGCCTTTTCTCGCATCTTAAGCTAGAACATTAGGTACTGACTGTGCTGGCTGGTTTTACGTCAGCTTGACACAAGCCAGTCATTGAAATGGGGGAGCCTCACTTGAGAAAATGCCTCCATGAGATCCAGCTGTAGGGCATTTTCTTAGTGATTGATAGGGGAGGGCCCAGCCCATTGTGGGTGGTGCCATCCCTGGGCTGGTGGTCCTGGGTTCTATAAGAAAGCTGGCTGAGCTATAAGAAACCATGATGAGCAAGCCAGTAACCTGCACCTCTCCAGGGTCTCTTCATCAGCTCCTGCCTCTGGGTTCCTGCCCTGATTGAGTTCCCATCCTGGCATCTTTCAGTGATGGACTACAGTGTGGAAGGGTAAGCCAAAAAATAAACAAACAAACAAAAAAAAAAAAACTTCCCTTCCCAATGTACTTTTGGTCATGGTGTTTGATTACAGCAATAGAAACCCCACCTAGGACAGAAATTGGTACCAGGATTGTGGGGTATTGCTGTGACAGACCTGATCGTGTTGTTTATGGGAGGATTATGGAAAGACTTTGGAACTTTCGGGTAGAAAGGCCATTGAGTGTTCAAAGCTTGGTGAGTGTTCTGTGGGAGCATGGAAGATAAGAAGTGTTGAAAGAAGTGCAGAGGATGGAGGCCTGGCTTGTGAAATTCCAGAGGGAAGTTTGACAGTCACTCAGAGACTCTGTTGTGAGTTACAAATCTGTGGTTCTGGTCAGCTGGGATTGAAAAATCAGCTGTGATTAACAAGTGACCAGAACCAATAGAGTAAACCTTTGCTTCACCGAGACAATAGATGCTGGTCAGCTGGAGCTAAGAAACCAGTGATGATTAAGAAAAGACCGGCATCACTGAGGTGAAATCTTCTGGGAAGTGTTTCCTCAGAGTCAGCACACAGAAGCAGTGTTCCAGAGGTGGCCAAAGTTGTAAACAAAGTTGTGCTGCCTGGTTGTGCTGGCTAGTTTTACGTTAACCTGACACAAGCTAGAGTCATCTGAAAGGAGGGAACCTCATTTGAGAAAATGATCCTGTAAGATCTGGTTGTAGGCATTTTCTTGCCGGTGGTGGTGGTGCACACCTTTGATCCCAGCACTTGGGAGGCAGAGGGCGGATCTCTGTGAGTTCGAGGTCAGCCTGGTCTACAGAATGAGCTCCAGGACAGCCAGGACTGTCACACAGAGAAACCCTGTCTCAAAAAACCAACCAAACAAAAAGACAAAAACAAAAAATCTGGCTGTAGGCATTTTCTTAATTAATGACTGATGGGGGAGGGCCCAGCCCATTGTATGTGGTGCCGTCCCTGGGCTGGTGGTCCTGGGCTGTGGTGGTATTTTACTTGTACTGAAATATGATTTTAATTGTATGTCAATAAATAAAGTTGCCTGGGGGTCAGAGTTTTAGAGCCATAGCAAGTGCGTGGCGGCGGTGGCGCACGCCTTTAAGGACCTGGAGGGCGGTACATATAGGCAGTGACGAGGCAGTCACGTGTTTGGGTTTACAACCAATGAGAAGGCAGAACAGCTAGACTATATAAAGACATACACACAGGAAGTAGGCCCTTTTCGGAGAGCTCTCTTGGCTGAAGAGGATTGCTGAAGCAGGAAGGGTGAGGCTCTTAGCTCTGACCTCTTGGCTTTCTTCTCTGAATCGGCTCTGTGTTTCTTATTCAATAAGACGGTTGATTACATCTACACTGGGCTCTATGAGAAAGCAGGCTGAACAAGCCATAAGCTAGTAAGAGGCCCTGCTCTCTGGCCTCTGCACCAGTTCCTGCTTCCAGGTCCCTGCCCTGCTTAGGAGTTCCCAATCCTGACTTCCTCCAATGATGGAATCATAACTGGAAGTGAAAGCAAAAACCCCTTTCCTCCACAACTTGCTTTTGGTCATCATATTTCATCATAGCAATGGTAACCCTAACTAGGACATTGGAAATACAGGTATAGGTATATAGATATTGAGACAGTATCTCATTGTGTAGCCCTGCTTGCTCAAATTCACAAAGGTCCACCGGTCTCTGCTTTCTGAATGCTAGGATTAAAGACCTGTGCCACCACACCCAGCTAATAATTTTAATGTTTTGTGTGTGTGTGTGTGTGTGTGTGTGTGCACATGCACACATGTATGTGTCACAGTTTATGTGTAGAAGTCAAAGACAACTTCTTTCCTTCAACCTTGTGGGCTCCTGGGTCCAAATTGAGGTCATCAGGTTTATGGCTTTCAACTCACAGAGATCCGCCTGCCTCTGCCTCCTGAGTGCTGGAATTAAAGACGTCCGCTGCCGCTGCTGCCGCCACCACCACCACCACCACCACCACCACCACCACCACCACCCTAATTCTCCTCATGATTTATTCTTCGACGGGCTGCTATTAAGGAGTGGGTGTTTGGAGTTCCGAATATTCACCCTTTCCCATATGTATTTCTGACTCTGCCTTCCCAGTCGTGTCGTCCCCCCCCCCCCCCTGCTGCCTGTGTTCCTTGACTCATAGACCTCCACGTTTTCAAACCCGGGAATCCCGTCAGTCCTGTGTCCCAGCCATCATTGCATCTGCTCCTATTCTTTTGTCTCCCTCTTTCCTTTATAAGAACCCTCCATAAACTGAGGCATTTGAATGAAGCAGAATCCTCTCCATCTTGGGCTCTTCAGCTTAAGCGTCTCTGGTGAGTCCTTTTTACCACAGACGTGACCACACTCACAAGTGCAGGAATTAGGAAATTAGGATGCTGTATCACTTGCTTCTCTGTTACTGTGATAAAATGCCATGACCAAGAGCATATTACAGAAGGACAAGGGTCTATTTTGGCTTATAGTTCCAGAAGGGGAGTCATGATGGCAGGAGAAGCATGGCTCAGTGGTTAAGAACATTGGCTGCTCTTCCAGAGGACCTGGGTTTGATTCCCAGCTCCCACATGGTGGCTGATAACCAAGGGCATGGCATGCTTGTGGTTATACACATACATGCAGACAAACACTCATACACATAAATAAAAATAAGTCTCAAAAAAAAACCCTAAACAAACAAAAAACAACAATATTTTAAAAAATTAAAGGCCAGGTGGTAGTAGCTCACGCCTTTAATCCCAGCAGAGCCAGGCAGATCTCTGTGAGTTCGAGGCCAGCCTGGTCTACAGAGCAAGATCCAGGACAGGCACCAAAACTACACAAAGAAACCCTGTCTCGGAAAAAAAAAAAAAAATTAAGACGATGCCAACACTTGTTACCAGGTGTTATGGAATGGGTTGCACCTTCATATTTCCTGATGATGCTCACAGGAGAAACACAAGAATGAATGAATGAATGAATGAATGAATGAATGAATGAATTAGAGCTGGGAAACAGGAGTTGTGCTGTGATTAACCATGTATTATTAAAGCTCTGTATATTTTTCAATTTTGTATTATAGTAACACTTTGTGTGTTTTTCCCCCTTGGGGTAAGGATAAGAAGACAGAGGTTGTAGGGAATTGCCAGCGGGCATTGACTTACAGATGCCATGCTTTTGAAAGGGCACCCCCACACAAGGATTCCTTCCCTCCAGACATCCTGCCCTAGCCCTCTTCCTTCTCCTGGAGACAAAAAGCTTTCACAGCAAACTCCCAGCGGCAGCCAAAGAAAACAGAGCCAGGAAGAAGCAGCCACAGGCCAGGGAGGAAGAAGCAGGGTTCTGAAGCCTGACTGATAACATTCTTCAAATCAAAGCCACAGAGCCTGCCACAATGGTGAAGGGGCTCAGGGGACACCCAGAGCAGGTTGGCTGGAGGTCAGAAGGTCCCTGGCTTCCATCAGTCCAAGTCCCAGAGCTCCAAGCTGGATATGGAATGGGAAAAACAAATGCTTTTTTCTATACAGGTGAAGACACTCCATCCCCCGCCACACACATACACAAAATCCTGGGCCATTTATTTAACAAATGTAAACTGAAAATGTACACTGCCCTAGGAGGGCAGCCAGACCGCAGGAGGTTATGCACCTTGCTCCCTCACCGGCTGGCTCATTCCTAGCTCCCTTCCTCAGGCCACACATTCAGGGCAGTCTGATCACGACTTTGAGGCCTCCTTCCCTCAGATGGAGAAATGCCAGTATGCCACCTCTGCAGGGCACCTGTCACTTTTTTTCCCCTGCTGGATCCAAGTTGAGACTCTTAGTGTCTGGGCTGCTGTGGGAGCAGATGCTGTGTCTTTTGTGACTGTTCCCTTTCTGACCTGAAATTGCCTAAAGGAGCGACCAGCCTCCTCTGGGGCAGAGCATCACAGACGGCAGACTGTCACTAACGTGTCGGGAGCACTGGCCTGTTGGCCTGTAGCCTCGCTTCTCCTCGGCTTTTCAAAACACGTATGCTCTGAGGGCCTCGTGAGCCTGACTCTCCGCTGAGCGGAATCCAGTGAAACTGATCCTTAGGACGACTCATTGGCCAGGAAGGAAAGGAGCATTTCCTTCACTTCCCCTTGGAACTTCCACAGCACTTCCTCCCCACCCTTTCCTCCAAATCCCGGGTCACAGCGCCCCCTGGTGGAAGCATGCGGCAACGGCCTGGGAGAATGCAGCCGCAGTCTCCCACTCTCAAGGGCCCAGGGAAGTCAGGTTAAATTGGGGAGCAGAGCTGCAGCCTGGATCTAGGGGCCATTGGGGGTGAGGGTGGGGCGGACAGCATAGAGACAGACCTCCCTATAACCAGATATTGTGAGTTTCCAAGACAAGGTAGAAACTCCCAATTAAAACAACTGTTTGGGGCTGAAAGGATGTCTCCGTGGCTAAAGGGAGCATTCCTCGCTTTTCCGGAGGATTCAGGTCCAATGCCCGGCACCCACACCAGGTGACTTGGAACACCCTGTAACTTCAGCTCCAGGGGGATCCAAGGCCTCTGTAGGTACCTGCACTCACATGCCATTACCCACATGTACATATAATCTAAAAAAGTTTTAAAAATAGAAAACATAATTTCTACTCAGGGCCTATAATCCCAGTACTCTGGAGGCCAAGGCAGGAGGACTGATGTGAGTTTGAGATCATCCTGAACTATGTAGGAGACCCCGTTCCCAAAGAGAAGCCAAAAAATAAAAATTTCTGTTAAGCTAGTAATTTTTTTCTATTTGAGGCAAAATCAATTTTCCTAAAGGTATATATTCATTAACTTCCAGATTACCAATATTTGAACATTCTAGAAATTTTATTTCCCCAGACAACATGTAAAACCTGCACAGTGGGCCCTGGTCCCACCTGACAGGCCCTCCTGCTCACTACACTTCCCTGGTCATAACTATTTTTCTCAAGTTCAAAACAAAACAAAACCACTTTAGATGTCTCCAGAAAGTTGTTATGTTGTGCTGCCTCTGCTTTCAATTTTTGAAACTTCTATATTACCTTCAAAACCCCATTTATGTGCTTGCTCCCAGGGGTCTTTAAGGTAAACTAAGCTACTCAACCTTGCGCATAAACCCTAATCCCCAATCTCTGGAAAAACAGCTATTATATCACACACATTAGTTGCTTGTTACACATCTTTGTTTAAAAGTTTATTTAAGGTGCGGAAGTATTTTGCGGGCACATGTGTATGTATGTGTATCACATGTGTGCCTGTGCCCACAGAGGCCATTAGGTGGAGTCAGATCCCCTGGAACTGGAGTCACTGATGGTTGTGAGCCACCATGTGGGTGCTGGGAATCGAACCCGCGTCCTCTGGGAGAGCAGCACGCACTGTTAACCACTCTACGGTCTCTCCACCTCCTTTATACATCTTTTGATGTGTCTCCTGAGTTATCGGCTATAAAACTTCAAAGATACCTGCTAGGTGGAGTCAGGTAAGATTATCTGCTGCTGTTTTGTTCACCAGGAACCCAGTCTGACTTGAGGTAGGTAGGGTCATCTTGAGACATGTTTAAAAATAATTTTTTTTCTGAATATTTGAACCAATAATGACATTGTTTTGATTCAGAGTACAGACTGCCTTGGTATGTGAAAGTGAAGTTCCCCTCCTTCCTGAGTCTCCAGTCAGTTTCTTTGCTTTCTCTACTAGCAACTAACAGTGTTTACTCATGTTTTCAAATCCGCTGGATAAAGTCCACATTCCACTGCCTGGCGCGGCTCTGTCCTGCAGTTGTTTATCTGCTGGGGCCTTTCCTGTCCTCTGGCTCTCCCCAGGCTCTCCAGCAGAGGGACTCACAGGGCAGTGCTCAGTTCCTTTCCTGACCATTAGGCAGACCTCATGTCACTGTCTGGTACAGTGGGTGCCTGTGGCCTCTCTCTGTCTTCCCCAGGGTGAGCAGCTTGTTTCTCATGTGTGGACTTGCAGACTGTCAACCTCTGAAGATGGGAGGATACACATGGATGCTGAGAAGCCGAAAGGGAGTATGGAGGGCCATATCCAGCCAGATTCTTCCAAGGCCACATCTTCGACACCGTGTGAGCTATGCCAGCTCCTCCAGTAAAATGGCATGACCCCTGGCTGATAAGATCCTTCCTGACGAAGGCAGCAGGTGCCTCCCACATCAGCAGACCCTCTGAGACATGACTACTGACGGACTTGCGATGTGTGACTTGCGATGTGTGACGGCCTCTGACATTTCATGGTGAACGGATAGTAACCAAGCTTTGCAAATAGTTTGATGACATCCTCTGAAGAAGGTAGAAGAAGCTTCCTTGCTCAAGCAGAAGTCCTTCTGGAAGGAGAAAATCGTCTGTACAACCTTGAGAGAACTGTGGAGTCGACGTTAAAAAGAAACAATGCCCCACGCTGAGGCAGGTCAAGAGGACAGGCTAACTGCCCCTTAGTGAGATGCGTCCTTCTCCCTCAGGAGACCCTCCCTCCACACAGTTGCTGCTCACTGCCCCTCACTGCCAAGCCTGTCTGCATTCAAAGTTCTAACTCAGAAAGTGGAACCCTTTCTATCTCCCTTTTTCTAACGTCAACCCAAATCCTAACCCCGACACCCGAGTGGCTCCCTTTCCCTGAAGCCCTCCTTCCCCACATACCTGTTCTGTGTTCCCAGCCTCGAATTCAGACAGTATGACTTTCTCTTTTTGACTTTTCCATCTCCTCCTGGTCCTGCTGGTATCTCTCACTTATCTGCTCCCTTTTCTGTTTTTTTCTTTATTTCTGCCAAACTCTGGTAAAATTATCTTTGATTTTCCTTCTGTTTAAAAATTCTCCCATCAATGAGACAGAGCTGGCAGACAGGACCCTGTGTGCTCTTCCCTGTGTCTGAGGTTAATTTGAATTGTCAACTTGACACAGCCTAGAACTCAAGTGATGACTTATATTGTTCTATTATTAAATAAAACTCAGGAGTCAGATATTGGGGTAAAAACCTGATAGATCCAAAGAGCGATGGAGGAATGATCAGCTGATTCAGCCTCTCCACACTTCCAGAACAAAAAGACCCCGCACCTTTTCAAGTTCCCCCTACTACTTTCTGTGCCCTCCTATCTTGGTCCTCCAAAACATCTATGGCTAATTCCAGACAGCCAATCAGTGAAGCCACCCTCTGACTCAAGGTAAGCTTCATTACCAGTCTCAGAGTACCATCAGTGTGAACAAATACCTCAAAACATTTCCTCCACTTGTCTAAATAAAAAGGAAGGGTTTTAACTTTAACACAGTAAAACCATTTCAATAAGAACAATTATCAAGTAAGAATTACATTCACAATATTCAGCTCATTTGTATTTGGCAAATTTGAAGAAAATACTCTATTATCTATCTTGATGAGTCCAAAGTTTTGTACCTAGTTCACTTTCTGTCCTAATTTGTATTACCAATCAAAAACTATCTTTTTAGACATCAAAAACATTTTCTTAGATAAACAATTTAAGCTTTACGTCGCTCAATCTTATACACTTTACACCTCTTTTGTGAGTTTCTTTTCTGAATTTGATAACAAGGAAAGCTGTAACTATAACTATCTTGTCTTTAGCTCCATCAGAGACCTGAGGATATAATATTACCTGAGTAAATAGGGAGTGTGAAGTAATCATCTTCCAAAACTATAGAAATGAGAGAAGCAACTGGCTGCCTAGATAGTACTCAAAGTTCCTCTGCAGTGTTGTGGCGTCCATCTTCAGCTTACAGGCCTAGAATATCTGACAGAATCTTTTTTTGTGAGGGAGGAACTTTGAGAGACTGTCCTACCTTGTCTTGGTAAAGTTCAGCAATTGCTTTCTGCACCCTGCTTGTCCAGTTTGGACAGCATACTGTCAGCAGTTGAGGCAAGGGCAGTTTCTTGCCCAGTGGCTAACTTCACCACAATGAAAGCAAACTCCATATGGAGGTTCTTTGATGCCCATCAGCCTTTTTTGAAGTTAATTGGTACTGCCAGGAACAGATATGTCTTACTGTCATGAAAAGTCTTATGATATTAAAACATTTTAAATGCCATATTCTATAGGTCTCTGAAGTGTTTGAAGACCACCTATCTATCTAAAATGTATCTGTTTGACCTTTAAAACATACCTAACATGGCCTCAACTTTGATTGTTCTAGATGACTAGCTATTAACCTGTATTTCTTAATTATCCTAAATAGTTTGTAATAATTTTCAAGGACTAGAACTTTACATTACATCATTAAATGAGCTGCATAGGTACAATACCTTAAACAAAAGTAGAAACACATATATAGTATAACAAAAATAACCTTAAATTTGTATCAATATATGAAAATCCATACCAATATAAAATATTTGAGATTAGTTGTTGCTTTTTTTAGTTAAAAAGTAGATTCAATAATCTACCCTTTTTTTCCTACCATTCCTATATCCCTCCTTTTTTCTTTTCAGAACAAGATCCCTGAATCTAATCTCCTTTGCTTAGCTTCCTCCCTGATCATGACCAATAACAACTTGCAACCAACCCCCCTAAATGATGATAAACATCCATAATCCATTGAATGGCCAAAAACCACCCATCCTACCTCTTGGGAATGTGATCGTCATGTTCTTAAAATTACTTCCTGTTGTCTGGGGACAACTGCATTTTTAAGGGACCCTGAGAAAATTGGGATAATGGTCAAGTCCTGGGAGAGCTAGCTGTTGTCCAGTCTTGATGTGATGGGAAAGTGCAAGACTTATCTGAAGTCCTGACTCGAATAGTCTCTAAGGCTGGACCATCTTAGCTAACCACCTGAGCAGTTTGTAGTCCAAAGCTAATCTCTGGGTGGTGTTTGTCAACTTAGTGGTATTTCCACAATCCAGGTGAATTAATTGTTGCAGGGCCCCATCATCATCTTGGAAACCTCCAAGGTTGCTGTTAGGAATGGTCACAGTTCACTGCAGAAAACTTAAACAATTTAAATGTCATATGCAGTAGATCTCTGAGAGATTAAAGGACCACAATCTGTTAAATACATCTTGGGTACACAAACTTAGTTCCTAGTTACCTGCTTCAGATTTAAGCCCAAAATCATGAATGGGAAGCTAGATGAAGCCTAATTTTAGAATTAGTATTCTGGGTTTTTTCTTTTTTCTTTTTGTTTTTTTGAGACAGGGTTTCTCTGTGTAGCTTTTCGTCTTTCCTGGATCTCGCTCTGTAGACCAGGCTGGCCTCGAACTCACAGAGATCTCCCTGCCTCTGCCTCCCAAGTGCTGGGATTAAAGGCATGTGCCACTGCTGCCGCCACCACCCAGTAGAATTAGTATTCTATATGAACATTAATATCATGACATAAAGTTTAAATATGTATAATGATTTTATAAATCTTGAGATAATATTTATACCTTAAGAAAAATTTTAAAGAGTCAAAATAAAACCAAAGGATTATAAGATTTGTAGGAATAGAATAGTCCCTTAATTTTGTTATTTCCTCTGTCCCATATCAGGTGGCTCTTCTGACATGAGACAGAGATTTTGGATTTTTCTTTAACAAGCATGCTTGGGTATATAAAGGAGAGAGTCACATTCCAGTTCCAAAGCCAGTTTTAATTCTTAATTGAATAAAGACGACAAAAAGACCATTTGCCTTATAAGTCTGTAGAGAACAGCAGAAACAAACATTTGGGAAGATTTATGAAATTCTATCCTGTTGGAAGTGCGCTGTACCATCAGGCCAGTTTACTCAGCCAGCCATGAACAAGCCAGTAAGCAGCACCCCTCTGTGGTCTCTGCATCAGCTCCAGGTTCCTGCTCTGTTTGGGTTCCTGTCCTGACTTCCTTCCATTGTGGACCACAATGAGAAAGTATAAGTCAAATACATCCTTTCCTTGCTTTGGTCATGGTGTTTCATCATAGCAATGGTAACCCTGACTAAGAGACTGTAACTTGGAACTGTGATCTAAAATTCACATTTTGTGCTCTAAGTTACCTTACTTCAGGTATTTTATCATAGTCACAGCAATGACACAGGACCCCATCACTGTCACAGCCTCAAGTGCAGCATCCTTCATCATGCAGCAGGGCCGGGAGGGAGATTGCTCCCCAGCTGAGAGCTCTTCACCACCTGTCCTCACTGCAAACCCAAGTCTCACTCAGTAGCAATGTGCTCCCCTCTTTGCAGAAGGAGGCACTGGACTAGCACACAAGTGACCATAGAGCTTCCCGGCCCTAGGGCACATAGCTGATTTCCTCTCAGAATGGACAAGGCATGGAAGGAAGCCCTGTTAGCAAAGGTTAGTGTCTTTAGGGCCAATCCACTGTTGACACTGTAAAGTTAGACTTTCCACTCTGAAAGGTTCAAAGGCAGACTCTGCAGCGAGGTGAATTCAGTCTCCTCGGGTTCTGCCCAGCTTCCTCCAAAGGTAACTGATGGCTTTCTAATTTGAGCTCCTGCCTCACGTGTCAAATGGTTAAATTGTAAAACCCAGTGTGTTTCTTTTGTCACCAGAATCATTTTAGGTCAGATTAGTATTATTATTAATTTTGTTTTATTTTTCAGGCCAAGGTTTCTCTACATAGCCCTGGGTATCCTGTTACTCACTCTGTAGACCAGGCTGACCTTGAATTTATAGAGATCCGCCTGCTGGGATTAAAGGTGTGTGCCACCATTTCCTGGCCCTAGGCCAGATTCTTAATGACACCATTAAACACAGAGTTGATTGGAGGCAACACAAAATCCACTATGAATGATGAGGTCCCAACGACTTTGTTCTTAAACTTTTGCTCTACTGTGATGGTAGTATAATGTGAACAATGGCTGCCTTCTTAAAAATTAGCATTGTAGGGTGTAGTTGGAGTTTCCTTTGGGCCACCAGCTCACAAATAACAACATGGAGACTTCTCACTAATTATGAAAGCTAGGCCTTATCTTAGGCTTGTTTTCAACTAGCTCTTACAAGTTAAAGTAACCCATTTATATTAACCTACATTCTGCTATGTAGTGTTACCTTTCTCCACATTGCCCATCCTGCTTCCTCCCCATCTGGCGGGCGACTCTGCCTTTTTTCTTCCCAGAGTTCTCTCTGTCCCCAGAAGTCCAACCTAACCCTCTTCCTGCCTAGTTATTTGCCATGCAGCTCTTTATTAAACCAATCACAGATCTTCACACAGTGTAAAGAAATATTCTGCAACAGTAAGAGTCTGGAGAGACGGCTCATTGAGTAAGAGCACTGGCTGCTCATCCAAAGGACCCTGGGTCAGTTCCCAGCACCTACATGGCAGCTCACAACTGCCTGTAACTCCAGTTCCAGGTCATCTGACACCTTCACACAGAGACACCAGCAGGCAAAACATCAATGCA
This sequence comes from Peromyscus eremicus, assembly GCF_949786415.1. Taxonomy (NCBI): domain Eukaryota; kingdom Metazoa; phylum Chordata; class Mammalia; order Rodentia; family Cricetidae; genus Peromyscus; species Peromyscus eremicus. The sequence continues at coordinate 10,767,023 of NC_081431.1, forward strand.
CATAAAATAAAAAGAAATCATTAGAAAATTATTGTATTTCCTAAAGTTTCAAATTCAAAACTAGGGCCTGTGAGGCAGACTGTCCAGTCATTGCTGTGGACTAATACCAGTACCCTGCCTGCAGCAGGGCTGGAATGCGGGAGCTTGCTGAAGCCAAGCACTCAGTGAGTAAACACTCCCTCACGATTGCTCATTCTCTCCCCATAGTTTCGACCAAAAGGGGGAAGAGAAAAGCAGATAGATGACTAGTGACTCTTCAGTGTCCCATCGGCTGCCACCACAGACAAAGGTGATTGACAGGAGTGACTCTCTATTCCAAAGTCACCGTCCCTAGCACCGGGATGAGGGGATTTAGGCAGGACACATAATGGGTAATGGTGAGCTCACAAAACAGAGAACTGGCAGTCTCTATGGCAAAGGCCCTCCCTAGTCTGATCAAAGAGCCAAGCAACAGCCTAGATCTGAGAACTCTAGCATCTATAGGTGATGTCTTAGCAATGTGCCCCATCACTTTACAATCAGGGCAGCTGGAGCCCAGAAGGTTCAACTTATCTGTCCTGGTAGCTATTTCTTCTTGGATAACTCAACAAACGCTCATTCTCACCAGCAAGGGCTCACCATCTCCATCTTCTCCCAGACCAGTCTTTTATCTTAGGTTTTCAGTCTCCGGAGTGTGGTTCACCCACACCCATCCCAGACGGCTGTGCTGTGGAGCTGGGGGCCACCATGTCTTGCTACTTCCACCTGTCTATGTTACTCAGTCCACATCTATCCTCAGTGTTTCCCCTGGTTTGGGATGACTTCAGCTGGAGCCAGGGTTTGGGGTCTTATTCAGTCATTCCTTCCCAGAGCAATCGGGTGAACTTTTCAACACCCACTCTGTCCATGCTTTTCAGGTGTCAACATATTAAATCAAGACAAGTGACATTTCCATCTGCCCTCACTGTCCCCCTCACCAAATGCGCTGGAACATTCTAACCAAGCTGAGCAAAGAGCGGTCTGACTGTGTCCCGGTCTCCCTCTTCCAGCTTCTTCAGGCCGTTACTCAGGCTGTTTGTGTACAGAATTCCTTCCTCCACCCCGTCCCCACTCCTCCTGCAGCTTACATCACAGTTTAAAAGTTCTATCTTGGCTGGAGAGATGGCTCAGTGGGTAAAGCATTTGGCATGTAAGTCTGTGGACCTTGGTTCGGATCCCTAGAATCCACATAAAGACAGGTGTCTGCTGTAGTGAGATGGGAGAATCACCAGAAACTCTAGGGCCAGCTTGCCTGGCCTACACAGTGATGAACAAGAGACCCTGTTCCAAGGTGGAAGGCAAGGATCGATAGTAGAGGTTGTCCTTGAACCTTCACACTCATGCCATGGCACGCCTATACACACACACACACACACACACATACACACAAAACACACCTACACACACAAACACACAACACACACACAAAACACACCTACCCACACACAAACACACAACACACACACAAAACACACCTACACACACACAAACACACAACACACACACAAAACACACCTACCCACACACAAACACACAACACACACACAAAACACACCTACACACACAAAAAACACACACACACAAACACACAACACACATAAAACACACCTACCCACGCACAAACACACACACCCCTACCCACACACAAACACACAACACACACACAAAACACACCTACACACACATCTACACACCTACACACACATCTACACACCTACACACACACATCTACACAGCTACCCACACACAAACACATAACACACACAAAACACACCTACCCACACACAAACACACAACACACAAAACACACCTACACACACACAAACACACAAAACACACCTACACACACAAACACACCTACCCACACACAAACACACAACACACACACACAACACACACCTACACACACATCTACACACCTACACACACATCTACACACCTACACACACACATCTACACAGCTACCCACACACAAACACATAACACACACAAAACACACCTACCCACACACAAACACACAACACACAAAACACACCTACACACACAAACACACAAGACACACCTACACACAAACACACCTACCCACACACAAACACACAACACACACAACACACACCTACACACACACACACACACCTACACACACACACACACACACACACACACACACACACACGAGCTCTGTCTTGACCAGGCTGTCTGTCTGTCACTGTCCCGTGGACTTTCAGATGGGCTGTCAGTCACACAGATGGACAGGCGCTTCATCTAACTTTAAATCTAAGGAGAAGCCTGGTGAAAGGTCAGTGCGTGTACTGAAGGGAACAGATAAACTAAAGAGACATGGGGTTGGCTGGACAGCTCCGTGAAGAGCACCGGCTGTTCTTACAGAGGACCTGGGTTCAGGTTCTAGTACCCACGTGGTAGATCACAACCATCTGTAACTCCAGTTCTAAGAGACTGGTGTCCTCTTTGGCCTCTTCAGGAACCAGGCATGCACCATGTGCACATACATACATACGTACACTCATATACATAAAATAAAAATAAATTTATTTAATTTTATTTTGTCAGGCATCATGGCTTATACCTTCAATTCTGGCACTTGGGAGGCAGAGTCAGGCAGGTCTCTGTGAACTTGAGATCAGCCTGGTCCACCTTTTGAGTTCTGGGTCAGCCAAGGCTACAGTGAGACCCATCTTAATTTGTTTGTTTGCAATAAAGAGACATTTAGCCTGCCAGGAGACCCACTTCTAGTGTGGGCCATGACTTTATAGGCATGAAGCTCTGACCCTCCTCAGGACTGGGCCACAGGATGCTGGAGAGTAGGGCAGAGAGTGAGGCCAGGAAAACCTCACAAAACTAGCATATGAAAAGAGCACATCGCCAAAGAAGCAGCTGGAATGACCTTCCCCACCCCACACAAAATCCACTAATTCCAGCCACTGTCCTATAGAGCAGTGGTTGTCAGCCTGTGGATTGTGACCCCTTCGGGGGTCAAACGATCTTTTACATATCAGATATACTGCATATTAGATATTTACATTATGATTCATAACAGCAAATTACAGTTATGAGGTAGCAACAAAATAATTTTGTGGTTGGGGTCACCACAGCATGAGGAACTGAAGTAAAGGATCGCAGCGTTAGGAAGGTTGAGAACCACTGCTCTAGAGTATGGAGGTGAGCTATGGGTCATTGTAATACTGCAACCCACACTCCTGCCAAGAGATTTAAGGCTCATTGTCTCTGGTGACAGTCCAAGCAACAGAGGAATACTTCAAAATTCTACGTCCTTAGATTTTTAATTTAAAATTTTTATTTCAAGTGTATGGGTGTTTTGCCTGCACGTATGCCTGAGCATCACCAGTGTTCTGGATATCTACAGCGGCCAGAAGCGGGTGTTGGATCCTCTGGAACTGGAATTTGTAGACAGTTGTGAGCCTCTGTGTAAGTGAAGAGAGCCCAACCTGGGTCCTCTGCAAGAGCAGCCAGTGCTCTTAACCGCTGAACCCTTTCTCCAGACCCTAATATTATTATTATTATTATTATTATTATTATTATTATTATTATTATTGCATTTATCCCCACTGTGTGCGTGCGTGTGTGTGTGCGCGTGCGTGTGCGCGTGCGTGCGTGTGTGTGTGCGTGTGTGTGCGCGCGTGCGTGCGTGTGCGCGCGTGCGTGTGTGTGCGCGCGTGCGTGTGTGTGTGCGCGTGCGTGCGTGTGTGTGTGTGTGTGTGTTCGCGCGCGCGCGTGCGTGCGTGCGTGCGTGTGTGTGTGTGCGCGTGCGTGTGTGTATAAGACTTGGTCCCCCACCTCCCCCCACCACGGGGGTCCCAGGGACTGAACTCAAGTCATCAGTGTTGGCACCTTGACCTGTAGAGCTCCTTTCCACGCATGAGTTAATCATTGACGTTTCTGAGTCAGGGTCTGGCTATCATAGTCCACGATGGTCTTGAACTTAGAGCTACCCCCCCCCCCCCCCCCCCCCCCCGCGCTGCAGCCTGATTTTTAAATCCTGTTTAGAAAGTTGTCTAAGAACGTTCTTAGACAGGTCCTCCATTCTGGTTTCCTCAGGACGCATCTGAATTGGCCTATGTGCCTGTCACCCTGGGTCACGTTGCTAGAAGCCACTCCAGTCATCTCGTCTCTCCACCTGCCCAGGCTTAGGTCGAGCGTTCAAGAAAGTTCCGTGATCTTCTAGAGACCTGCCCAAAGTTGCTCCCACGAAATCTTCCATTCTTCCTTTCAGTGCAACTTCCGGTGCAACTGAGTGCGCTCCTTTTAGAAGCAAAAGGGTAAATGAATGTAGAGGGCTGGAGGGTCACTTGGCAAGGGGGCGGGATCGCGTTAAAACGGGGGTGGGGGTGGAGTGCGGTGAAGAGGGGAAACAAAGGCAAAGTAAAATAAGAGTGACCACCCCAAGGCAAGGCTGCCACCCGCGATGGCCTAGGACCTGGCTGGGCCACGGGTCGCGACTTCAGCTGCAGGGGTTTGACAGGCGGTGCGGCTGCGCCAACTCTGGCTCCTCCCACCCATCCGGAGCCTTAAGCCCCGCCTCGCCATCGCGCCGGGGATCCCAGGCCTGCACCGGGTAGTTTAACATGGGTGCCTCCAGCTCCTCGGCTCTGGCTCGCCTCGGCCTCCCCGGGCAGCCGCGGTCCACCTGGCTCGGCGTCGCCGCGCTAGGACTGGCCGCGGTGGCGCTGGGGACCGTGGCCTGGCGTCGCGTGCGTCCCCGGCGGCGCCGGCGGCTGCAGCAGGTTGGGACAGTGTCGAAGGTCTGGATCTACCCGATCAAGTCCTGCAAGGGGGTGTCGGTGTGCGAGACCGAGTGCACGGCCATGGGGCTGCGCTGCGGCAAAGTGCGCGACAGGTACGAGACGGGCCGGGACGAGGGAGGTGGGGTCTTGCCTGTCCCGGCTTGGAAGTGTGAGCCCTAATCCGGGCGCCCCTCGGTGAGTGTAAACTTTATGAGCCGAAGCATGGAGAAATTCGTGAGAGGGGTTCTACGCTGCAAGCTGCGTTCTCTCCAAACCAAGAAAGCAAGGGTTTGCTGCATCTGGGAAACACGCACACACGTGGGAAAGAGCTGTCACCAACTGTTAACACGGGGCACATTTGTGAGCATGTTCAAGTTGAAATCATAGTTTGTAAGTTCAAAAATGGCAGGGGGGAGGCCTTCCGGGAGGAGAATTTTAGCTTTACAATATGCTAGTTTACTCTAGAGTGGAGCAGAGCGCCTTGATTTTGATCCCTCCCCTTTCCACTATCAAGACAACTGCGGGTTGCTGGCAGAATTCCCTGGGCTCTCGACTTTTGATCCTTTAGCTGTGAGGCCTATGCTTCTTGGTAAGGTAGTTTTGGAAAAGTGGATTAGGGCAATCCTGGACACCTGGACGAGAGAGAGAGAGAGAGAGAGAGAGAGAGAGAGAGAGAGAGAGAGAGAGAGAGAGAGAGAGAGAGAGAGAGAGAGAGAGAGAGAGAGAGAGAGACACTCTCTTCTGTCACATGACCAACCTGGTTGTCTGCCCAGCTCTCCTACCTGTAGGATACTAGAAATACAAAAAGCCATTGGCTGAATGTTTTCAAGAGCGTTGGGTCCTTCCTTCCCTCTAGTTCTGGTGACCGCTTTAAGCAGTAAGGAGCGGAATTACATGATTTGCGGAGTAGGGGAGGGGGTAGTGAAATAATCATAAAGGAGGTTAGAATGAAGAAAAGCAAAGACATTTTGCTGGCACAGAACAAATATATAGATCAGGAAACAGGCTCAGGCAGACTGGGTGAGAGTTCTGCAGAAGGAGGGCCAGCCTGGGCTTGTATGACGTCCAGCTGTTACTGTGACTAAGGGTGAACCCTTGGAAAGCCTAGCTCAAGAGACACAACTGAGCACATAGATATTTCTCAAACCTTGAATGGTGGTGTTAGGGTTAGCAAAGTTGTTCCCCGAGGCAGATTCAGCGTCACATGTGTCCTGGTGGCGGTGTACCCCACCCATCTCCTTGTCCTCACCCCACAGCGGGTTCGATTTTTATGCTATCAAAGGGAATGCCTGTACCCTTCTCTTACAGGTGGGTGGTCCTCACCAGGCTGAGCACATAGAATTCATTCTTATAATTAGAATGTCTTCTTCTATGGTGGACATGGTAGTTGTACTTCTGTATCTGGGCAAAGGAGGGAGTTTGCAAATGGGTCATTTGAGGAACCAGCAGAGGTCATGTGCTGCCCATGTGTTTATCCCAGGACACCTGTGTGTACCGACCCTTGAAGACAGTTGTCCTAAAAGAAATGCTGGCTCCTGATGCATTGGAAAATGTCATCTGAAGTGTCTTATGTGAGGGCTTTGCAGCTCATGGGCTTTCCATTCCTTGATCCTGTCCTACATTTCTAATGCTGGGGAGGTTTTGTTTGTTTTAAATTATCATTTTCTGATGGTCTGGGGGTGTAGGTCAGTCAGTAAAAGAGAGTGCTCGCCTAGTGTGCATGAAGCCCTGGATTTTATCCTCCAGCATATAAGTGAGGCATGGTGGCACATGCCAGTAATCTCCACACAGCAGGGTCAGAAGTTCAAGGTCATTCCCAAGCTGGCATAGATCAAGACCAGCCTGGGCTGTATGAGAACTTGTCTGTATACTGAAACAAAATAAAATATTGTCTTTTCCCAAGAGAGTCCCATTCCTGTCCAGATGAACTCACATCCCCAAGAATGAAGGAGACTTTTGTAGCGTGTTGAAGTCTCCCCTGGGTGATTTGTCTGCTGTAATTAAAAGGGTTTTTACAGACTGCTGTGAAGGGGAGGATGCTTAGAGCTTATTACAGTGTGAAGGATAAGAGCTCGTGCTTGAGGCTGGAAAGACCTTGGATACTGGGTACTGGATGTTGTCCAAACACAGGAGTGCTGAAGCTCAGAACACTAACCTGAGGAGGCTGACACAGCTGCTTTCCTTCCCATTTAAGAACGTGAGGGTATCTCTCAGGTGACCACTATCCACCTGTGTTTCTTCAGATCATCAGGGGACGTCTGCTCACCATTAAGACTATCATGGCCTCCTTGTAAATATTGCTAGTGTAGAGAGAAAATGTGTCCTTTGCCCCTTCCTGCTTTTCTGCTTCCTGAGGGTTCAATAAAATAAATAGAACTGGATGTTTCTCTTGTTTTGAGCAATAAATTCTTCCCTCCCTCCTTCCCTCCCTCCCTCTCTCCCTTCCTTTCTTTTTTTCTTCCAGAGAACCTCACTGTGTAGCTGTGGCTGGCCTGAACTTGCTGTATAGACAAGGTTGTCCTTGAACTCACAGGGATGCACCTGCCTCTGCTTCCTAAGTGCTGGGATTACAGGTTCTCATCACCATGCCCAGCACGAGCAATACATTCTCAAGATGATGTGGTCTGGAGTGGAGGAAAAGTCAGTGACATGAATATATGATTGGCACTGGGCTAAATCCTGTCCTGTAAGTTAGCCCGTCTAAGGTTGGTTTTGTGGGCTAGATGTGAATGTCTCCATCCCTTGGACCTAAGAAGTCAGTATTAGACAGGATGAGTATGTCAGCTGGGATCACAAACCCAGCCTGTTCTGGGGGTTTTGAATTCAGACTACAGCATTCACTCTTTTCTGTGAAAAAACTAGTGTGTGATACAGGAATGTGAGAAGTGCAGGAGACCTTGAACAAAGGCATTTAACCTCTCCGAGCCTCAGTTTTGTTTGAAAAAAAAAATGAACTTGAGCTTTATTTATCAAAGGGTGATTACTATTCAGAAGCAGGCTTGCCAGCCAGAACTCTGCTTAATGACTGGTGTTTTCCTCCCCGAGAGCAGCACAACCATTGGTATTTCTGGAGGGCAGGGAAAGAGCCTCTTTGTTTAATTTGTGTCTGGATTTTCCTCTGTACTGCCCGGTGCTTCCAACTACTGAAGGTTTTTGCTAGTGTTCTCGGCCCATTTGGGCTGGACCTTGTGCCAGCTCCCTGAGCTGTGAGGTCAAGGTCCTCCCGGAAGTTGCTAACATAGGCTCTCTGCTTCGGGATTAGCTTCATTCCTTGACCTTGTAAATGTCCTTAAGCAGCCAGCCATGACTCAGTCACCTTCTCTGCCCAGACCCTTCCTTGCGGCCAGCTGTCTATTCTTCTGCACGAATTTATCATCTATTGATAAAGGGGACCCCCCCCCCCCCCCCCCCGTAGCTAGAGTTTTCCTGCCTGGCCCACAGTCAGGACAAATCTCTGTAACCTGCCAGTCCCACAGCCGCTCAGACCCAACCAAGTAAACACAGAGACTTATATTGCTTACAAACTGTATGGCCGTGGCGGGCTTCTTGTTCTTATAGCTTAAATTAATCCATTTCTATAAATCTATATCTTGCCATGTGGCTCGTGGCTTACCGGTATCTTCACATGCTGCTTGTCATGGTGGGTGGCTGGCAGTCTCTCTCCGCCTTCCTGTTCTTTCTTTCCTCCTCTCTGTTAGTCCCACCTATACTTCCTGCCTGGCCACTGGCCAATCAGTGTTTTATTTATTGACCAATCAGAGCAATTTGACATACAGACCATCCCACAGCACCCTTCCCCCTGTGTTTATTCCCGTTCTCACCTCCATCTTTCCTCTCCCATCTCCTCTTTCAGGCTTAGTCCATCTTGCTCCTACCCCCCTCCACCCCAGCCCTGCTGGTTGGTGTTTAACTTGAATGAGATTTTTCGTTTGCCCTGGGTTCAGCTTCACCGTTCCATTGGCCATTCAAGGCCCTCTTTCCTGTGGGGATTCTGAGCTCTGGGCTGTGACACTGGCCCAGCTGCCCCCTGCTTGTGCTTTACTCTAAAATCAGGGTGCTGACTCTTACTGCAGGTCAAGTTGGGGTAACTTGGTTACGAAACAACCTAGTCTCATCCTTTCTCTCAGCCTTGACAGAGCACAGCAGAGCATTTGTTTACGGGAATTATTTATGTGCACAAGATTAAAAAAAAAAGTATCCTGAAGGTTGGCAGGGTAACGAGGTGATTGAGGTTTGTGTGGCAGCTGTCTTCGTTAATTATTCTTATTGTTGAGACAAACAACTTAAGGAAAGAAGGGTTTGGAGCAGGATGGGGAGGCAGCTGCTCAAGCGCCTCCACAGTCAGGAGGCAGAGAAGCCAGTGTTCAGCTGGCTTTATCCTTTTACTCAGTCTGGAAGCCCAGCTCATGGTATGATGCCATCCATGTTTAGGGTGAGTCTTTGCACCTCAGTTAATTTAGACAATTCCTCAGGTAGGCCCAGAGGTGTTTCAAGATCCTGCCAAGTTGACAGTTGCTATCAACCATTATGTTAGCCTTTTAACCTTTCATCTGTTTTGTGCAGTCCCAAGGCTGGATTCTCTTGCAGTGGCCTTTTGCCTTTTCAGTCACAGCAATTAGCAGGGGGCCACTGAGCGTCCTCTCCCACTTCTAACATCAGTATTTAGTTCCCATTCATTACAGAGTGGCCTGGGCTAAAGCAGAAGGGGTATCAACTGTGAGAGGGGCTATTTTGGGTGGATGGGAGCTGAGAAGATTCAGCCTGGAGAAGGATTGATGGCCAATGATGACGTGTCTGGTTGAGTACATACCAAGTCTTGTCTGGGGCTGGGGCATGCTGGGAGTTACTGTGTCTAGGAAGTCTAGGGACACACACTGGCGTCTGGTGAGGGCTTCTTGCTGCATCTTAAGGTGGCAAAGGGCGTCGCACGAGTGCTAGAAGGAGCTCCTTTTGGGGCCAACCACTTTTGGACCAAAAGCATCTGTCCAGATCTTCACAATCTGCCATCGGCTCTCACACCAGGGTGGATCGATAGTTCTGAGGTGACGGAGAGCTAAAGGAAGTTCTTGAGGATCGGGGAAAACTTTCTGAATGTACACCTGTCTGCCTCTCTGCAGGTTTTGGATGGTGGTTAAGGAAGATGGACACATGGTCACCGCCCGCCAGGAGCCTCGCCTTGTGCTGGTCTCCATCACCTTGGAGAACAATTATCTGACCCTCGAAGCTCCAGGCATGGACCAGATGGTTTTGCCTATCAAGCTGCCTTCTTCGAATAAGATCCACGACTGCAGGTGCTCTGCTTGGGGGCGGTGGGGAGGCTGCAACAGACCTGAGTCTTCCTTGCATTTGTTACAGTTTATGTCAGAACTGTAGATGAGGGAATTGGTGCAGGAAAATACTGAAGAGGGATTAGTCTATAAGGTAGGGCTCAAGTGGGAGCGACTGTTAAAGGTACCCAGGGCATTTATTTATTTATTTATTTATTTATTTATGGTTTGGAGATGGGAGGCTGACATCCCAGGTTGACCTCCGATTTGCTGTATAACCAAGGGTGACTTTGAACTTTTGACCATTAGGTCTTTACCTCCTGAATGCTGGGATGACAGGTCTGCACCAGCACGGTCAGTTTGTGAGGTGCTGAGGATCGAACCCTGGGCTTTGGGCATGCTAGGCATTCACGGTACCAAGCGAGAGCCATAGCCTCCACCTCGGAATTAGTTTTAAGCAGTGACGGTGAGAGTTGCAGATGATGAAATGATTGTCATCCAGGAGAAACTATCATGACATCGATGGGTTCCTAGAAGTAGGTAGAGCTAACACAGGGAAGCCTGGGGAGTGGAGGGTGGGCGGGGGGTGGGGGTGGGGTGGGGGTGGTGGTGCTGGCCAGAGGTAAGTCAAGAAAGGGGAAACCGCAGCCCAGAGCCTTTGCTTGGGCTTCTGCAGGGAAGAGAGAAAAAGCAAGGGATTAAGCAGGGTTCAGGTTAGAGTAACTTCAGCGTGGGGGTGGGGATGTCCCACACATAGCAGCTGTGTGGATTATAGTCCTGACATGCTCCTTGTAGGTAAGGACTCCATAAAGGAGGGTTTGCAAGTCATGCGTGCATGTGACAAGACTGTTGTCCCTAGGAATATGTCTCTAGCTGTGGCTGTCCCTTCTCCGAGGCCTTCAAGATAGCGAAGCAGAAAGTGTAGTTGACCCAAGTGTAGTTTATTTAATAATGTGCACATATGCAACAGTGTGTGTGTGTCTAGGTCCACATGTAATAGTGCATATGTGGCGGTCAGAGGACACTTACAAGAGTCACTTCTCTTCTTCTGCCATGTGGGTTCCGGGGATCAAACCCAGGTCTTCAGGTTTGACAGCAAGTCCCTTACCCACTGAACCAGCTCCCTGGCCCTTGGAGAGACATTGTTTAGAGTTCTTAGCCCGCCATCTAGGCAAGAGTACTAGAGACTTTACCAACTGGTCTCACAGCTGGATAGATAACAAGCACGTTGGAACTTTCCAGCCCCTAAAGTGTGCTACTGAGATTGAGGACTTAGAGCAGGGGTATGTGTGTGGGAGGGGCGAGGCCTCAGGTCTTGGCATCCTCTCTAGATGACCCATGGCCTGCTGGGTCTTGCCCAGATTTCTTTCTGTGTGTGTGTGTGTGTGTGTGTGTGTGTGTGTGTGTGTTGTGTGTGCGCTACTGAGGATTAAAGCTGGGGAGGCCTTGCTCTTTGATGTTGGGAAATCACAGAAACTTAGGTGTTTGCTGTGGGATGATGCAATGTTGTGGATCCCTTGGTAATGAGCTGAATGCTGGGGTTAGAACCGGGGTTTTGTGCATACTAAGTGGGTGCTCTACCCTTGAGCTGTGTACTCAGCCCTCAGCCAAGCTTTTCTTTTCTCTCTTCTTTCTTTCTCTTTTTTGAGACAGAGTCTTACTGTGCATCTCTGGCTGGTTTACCATAAGCTGTTTCGAGGGCACAGGGTTTTCTCTCTCAGGCTGTTTTATCCTCACTGCCATAGAGGAAGGGGGCAGCCTGTCCCTGGACAGTGGGCCTCGCAGGACACTTTGAGACACACATGCTTTGGTCTGGAATGGGCGAGGAGGCCCAACCCCCTTCCAGAACCAGCTTCACAGTGAGCTCTAACAACACCATGTGCTAAGCAATCGGGAAGCTCTTTGAACTCAGCCCATTGGGCTTTTATTATATAGGTGTGATTGATAAAAATAATTAGCCATTGATCAACTCAGTCTTCAGCCTCTGCCCCCTCAGAGGTTGGGGGTGGGGGGAGTTGGGGTGGCGCTAAAGTCCAGACCTCCAATCTTGGAGCAGGGTCCCCTGGCAGTCAGTTCTTGAGGGAGTTGGTTCCTCTATCACGAGGGGGCCGGGAATTGAACTCAGGTTTTCAGGCATGGTGGCAAACATCATTACCATCTGAGTCACCTTGCCAGTCCCATGCTTAGGTTTTAATGGAAGAGGAAGGAAGAAATTATCTTTGGTCTAACAAAAAGCCTTTGAGGTCTAGCTTTAAAGACTAGCTAAGGCATAAAAATAAATAAATAAATAGAATTTTAAAAGATTTTTTTAAAAAAGACTAGCTAAGTAACATTTGATTCTTACATGTAATTTGACATATATGTATACGTAGGTATAATTAGGTACAGAAGTGGCAGTTGTCTGTCTTGTTAACCATAGCTATTTTTTCCCCTAAAAGTCAAAAATAAAGATAAGAAAATAGTGGCTTCAACCTTGTAAAGTCCAACTGAAGTTTGATTTCTCTGTAACTGAAGAGAGAAACCGAAAAGTGGATGTGATGGGATGATGTCTTAGTTGTTTCTCTGTGGTGATGAAGAGACATCATGACCGAAGCATCGTGGAAAAGAAAGTGTTTAATTGGGGTACAGTTTCATGGAGTAAGTCCACCATGGCGGGGAGCGTGGCAGCAGGCAGGCATGGTGCTGGAGCAGTAGCTGAGAGTTTGTGTCCTTCTCAGCAGGTAGGAGGCAGAGAGAGAGTTGGGGGAGGGGGAGGGATGAGCTAAGGGAGAACGGTGCCGGCTTTTGACACCTCAGAGCCTACACCCCAGTGATACAACTCTTCCAACAAGGCCACACTTCCCAATTCTTCCCAAACTGTCCCACCAACTGGGGATCATGTAACCAAACATGTGAGCCTGTGGACGCTATTCTCATTCCAACCACCAAGGAAGGCAAGAGGCGTGCTTTTCGTTCCTTACCACAGAGTGTGTCACCTCCGGGTCCTCAGTGAGCAAACCTCTTCCAGCACACACCAGCTGGCGTCTTACCAGTCCAGTTCTGACTCCATCTGCCTGGAGCCAGCATCAGCTCTCATAGACTAAAGACGTGGTCCCCTAGGACTATCCCTGGCTTCAAATGCCAGTGAGGGTGGCAACCTGACTCTGACTTACCACCTCCTCCTTGGGTTCTGTTAATTTGCTAGAGTGCCTCTTAGAAATTGGGAATCATGTTTGCCGGGTACTCAAAGAAGATGTTCTAAAGGCTAAGGATGAGATGAATGGGACATGTAGGGAACTGAACTGTAAATGGACGGTTCCTGTTCTGACCGCCGGGTCCCAAATAACCACTCAGAGGCTGAATATGAATTACAAATGCTCAGCCAATAGCTCAGGCTTATTACTAACCAGCTCTTACAGTTTAAGTTAACCCGTATTTCTATTTATGCTTTGCCATGTGGTGGTACCTTTATTAACATGGCATGTTCATCTTCTGCTCCCTTTGTTCCTGGCTGGTGACTCCTCTGACTCTGGCGACTCCTGACTCTGACCTCTTTCCTATCATTCTCTGTTGAGCTTTCCCATCTAACTCCTGCCCAGCTACCGGCTTGTCAGCTTTTTGTGAAACAATGAGAGTAATACATATTCATAGTGTAGAAAAGGATTATTCCACAGCACTGAACTCTTGTGTGCTTTCTGGGTATGCCTCCCTTTACACACCTCTAGGTGTTCAGCAGTTAGGAAACTCTCTGAACCTAGTCCTTTGAGCTTTTATGGAAACTTTATTACATAGTGTGCTTGATAAAATATCAGCCACTGATTGACTTAACCTTCAGCCTCTGCCCCTTCCTTGGAGATCAGGGGCTGTGGTACCGAAGTCCAGCACTCTGATCTTGAGGTTGGCTCCCCTGGCCTCAGGCAGCTTAGGAGACCCCAGCTGTCAGTCATCCTTGTAACACACAATTGTCCTTCAGCTTCTTACCATCGGCCATGTTTTCCCAACACAGTGTGGCTTCCACTGTGTGAGTCTGTGGCAACCTGTTTGTTATTGTTTTGTTCATCCTCATAAACATTGTTTGTTTTTTCTATAATATGAACAATATTCTATGAGTAGTCTTTAAGGTTTATGTTCATTAGTTTTGATGATGTGTCTGTGTGTATCTGTGTGTGAGTTGGTGCAGGTGCCCTCAGAGAACATAGGTGTCAGATCACATGGAGCTGGAGCTTCAGGCCATGGTGACAGTCCTCCAGAAGAGCCCCAAGACCTCTTAACCACTGAGTCATCTCCAGCCCTCTTACGAACATTCTTATGTGTGTCTTCTGAGAGCACATGTGTAAAGTGCGGAGGTCAAGAGGATTCTCTATGTAGCCCAGGCTGACCCAAACTCTTAAACCTCCTGCCTCTGCCTCCCTGGTGCTTAGATTATAGATCTATACAAAACAGGAGGCACTAGAAATGCCGAACTCTTTCCTAAAATGAATGTGCTGATTTGTACCTCCTCAGAGTGGAGTCCATTGGGTAGGCTTGGGGTTCTTACCACATAGATTTTTTTAAATCATTCATTCATTCATCCATCCATCCATCCATCCATCCATCCTTCTATCTATCTATCTATTTACTTGCAGTGGGCGCAGGCCTGGTAGAGGAATGCCTGTTATCAGCAAGAAGATGATTGGCATCTTCTTGCCTTGTTGGGTGCTTTCTACTTTTCCGAGGGCCAGTGCCAATCTCCTGTATGTGAGTGGGTGGTAAGTGGTAGAAGTGTGTGCAGTTTCATACGGGTGGCGTTCTAGAGAAGCTACAGGGCACCCTTGGTGCTGCTCAGCAGTGGCTAGGATCTGTTCTGAGTAGTTGAGTGGTGATTGCAGTTTCAGGAGAATGGCTGAAGGAGGACCAAGAAGGATCCACAGATCCAAACAATGCTCCAAGAAGGGTTTCGGATAGGAGGAGGGGGCCCTAGAAGCCTTAACAGAGGGGTGTCAAGTTTTGACACCAGAGGGTGTGGTGGTAATGCTTGTAATGCCAGCTCTGGGAGGTGGAGGATTTTGAGCCTTCAAGAGCCCAGATGTTCAACTATTAATGAGTATTCTGGGTATTTCTATTGAACTCCTTTGCACACATGACCTCAGGCGTTCTCACACTGGCACAGGCTGTGTGTGTGTGTGTGTGTGTGTGTGTGTGTGTGTGTACTACTTATGGTGTTGGGGGAGGGGCAGGGGAAACTTTCAAGAAATCAGTTTCCAGACCCTTAAATCCATAGTTTGCACAGAGCATCTCCCCTGCCCCCATCCTCCATCTTAGTTAGGATTTCTATTGCTGTGAAGAGACACCATGTCCACAGCAACTCTTATAAGGAAAACATTTAAACATTTAAAACATTGGGGTGGCTCACTTACAGTTTCAGAGGTTCAGTCCACTATCATCATGGCGGGGAGCACGGCAGTGTGCAGGCAGACATGGTGCTGGCTACATCTTGATCAGAAGGCAACAGGAGTGTCTGACTATCACATTGAGTGAAGCTTGTGCGTAAGAGACCTCAAAGCCCACCCCCACAGTGACACACTTCTTCCAACAAGGCCACATTTACTTCAACAAGACCACACCTCCTAATAGTGCCACTCCCTTTGGGGGCCATTTTCTTTCAAACTCCCCCCCTTGCCCAGTGTAGTGCTGGGAATGGAACCCAGGGCCTGGTGTGCCTGCATTACAGAAGAGGGTGTCAGATCTATTATAGATTGTTGTGAGTCATCATGTGGGTGCTGGGAATTGAACTCAGGACCTCTGGAAGAGCAGCCAGTGCTCTTAGCCACTGAGCCATCTCTCCAGCCTCCCCCTCCGCCCCAAGGCCTTGTATATGCTAAGTAAGTACTCTACCACTGAGCTAGCCAGACCTCATTTCTTTGTTTTATTTATTTATTTTTTTAACAGAACTTGGTTGTGTTTCCTTTGGCAGCAATATACTGAAACTGGAATGATACAGAGTCGATTAGCCGGCCTTGTGCAAGGATGACACACAAATTTGCTAAATGTTCCATATTTTTCTTAAAACAAATATAAAATAAAGAGATATTAAATTTAAAAAGTAGCTGGGTGTGGTGGCACATGCCTTTAATCTCAGCACTCAGGAGGGAAAGGCAGGTGGATCTCTGTGAGTTTGAGACTACCTTGGTCTGCATAGCACATTCCTGGCCAGCCAAGGCTACATAGTGAGACCTATCTCAATCCCTTTTCTTCAAAATATCAATGAATAGGGTTTTGCTATGTAGTTCAGGCTATCCTTGGACTCAATATCCTCCTGCCTCAGCCTTTGGAATTCTGGAATTAGAGGTGTATACCATCATTCCCAGCCCCTCATTCTCAGGGCTGTTAAAGAAAGGAAGGAAGGAACCATGCCTGGTGATTCACTAGGGAGCTGGAAGCACGAGGATTGTGAATTTGGAGTCAAGTTGGGCAACATTGTGAAATCCTCACCACTTGGCTACATTGTGAGACCTTGCTTAAGTGGGTGGGCAGGGGGGGGGGAAGATAAATTGATACTAAACCTTGTCTAGAATTCAGTCAGATTCATGGCTATTCTTAGGGCTCATTAATAAATTAATTTCAGCTGAAATCTGCTCTTTATATTTGGAGACCCTCAAAATTCACAACATACATACCCATTTTATTATCAAAATTGTAAAGATAATTTAATTTTTCTCAAATTCTTTCACATATGGATCCTTAAGAATCAAAATTTAATTGGTTCAAATGAAATATTTTAAGAGATCAGTAGCCATATATCAGTATGAAATTATGTGAAAAAAGTTGAATGTACATATGTGTTCCAGAATAAAGAGATGAACTATCTAAAACTTTGGACCATTTATCAGGCAGGGTGAAACAGCACTGTGAGAGGTAGGAGATTCAAAGGTAGCCTCTACTACATAGCAAGTTCAAGGCCAGCCTGGACTACCAGTGACCACATTTCAAAGACAGAAACAATAACAACAATAGTTGGTCTGTTTAGAGAAAATCTTATTTGTGTACTTTAAAAATGGATAATGGTAGATATCTAACTGATAGTATTTAAAAATCACTGGAAAAAATCAAATACAGTCTCATTTTAAATGTCAGTGTTTGTAATTCAAGGAAATTATGTGTTTCACAAGTTAAATTGAAATACTTACACATCAGTCTATAAGCTCTGGACACACAATTTTAACAACTAACGTAGAGAAGTCAATTTAAACCAAACCAAGAACACAGCAGAGGTCACGGTGTTGTCCGACATCCATGCCCGCCCGTCTCCCAGCAGATAGGTAGAATATGTTTATCTCCAGTTTATAGCGGGAGACAGAGGAGAGGCAGAAACGTTGAGTTTATTAAAGGCCAACAGACCAAGGGAATGACTGATTCCAATCTGAACCAGTTCTGAGAATTTCCAGCCAAAGGTGCACCTGCCTCAAGCAACACCCCCTCTTCTGAAAGAAACCTGAATCCTTGGTATTCGAAATGGTCCATGGACCTAGCCACTTAGATGGCTGAAAGCATGTCAGTAATGCAAAGTTCCAGATTCCAACTGCTGTATTTTAAAAATGGTGTGAAGGAGTCAGCCCATACAACAGGGCCCACATGGGGGGTTTATTGAGGGGAGGGGAGAGAAGGGACAGAGAAGGGGCCAGAGACCAGTCCCTGGGGATGAGAGTGAAGGGAGAGAAAGGGACAGGAAGTGTACAAGGCCCGCCTTTTATAAGGGAACCTAGCGAATGCACACAGGGGGTGCTCTTAGTGGCCGCAGCTGAGGTATATCCTGTCAGGACCCTAAGGGCAGGCCAGTACAGATGCCTAAATGCTAACCCCAACCCCAACCCCAACCCACTGGACCAGAGTCTGCATCTGAACATGTGTCTAGGTGATTCGCAGACATATGAGCTGGGGAGCTCTTCCCCAGAGCATATTCTGGACCCTTTTCTGCTCTTTCCTGGCTCCTCTCTAAAGACCTCTTAGCAGCCTTCTGGTATATTCAGGCCACCATCACTCTGTGTCCACACAGTAATCTGGTGTTCTTTAACAACCCTTCCAGGCTATTTGGTCTTGACATTAAAGGCAGAGATTGTGGCGATGAGGTAGCGCAGTGGTTCACCAACTACCTGAAGACAGAACCCTACAGGTTGGTTCAGTTTGATACCAGCATGAAAGGGAGGACAACAAAGAAGCTCTACCCTTCGGAAGATTACCTTCAGAAATATGAGGTGAGCCTTCAGTCTTCATTCTGCTGGTTACTCTGGGCCTCTGTGCTCCTTCTCTGTCCATAAGAGCCCCTCTGAGACTTCAGTTGGAAACCCCTGACAGTGGTTCACGGGTGTTTCAGGGCACAGCCTACACATTAAGGATGATGAGGGACATATGGTGAGGGCTCAGTGCTGGGACATCCGAGGTACATAGAGGGTTATGTGTGGGAGATGTGTGGAGGGAGGAGCCAGGGTGACTTCTGGGGAGATAGGGACAGTTTCTGGAGGAAACTGACTGGAAGCTGAGTGTGGTAGCTCATACCTGTAATCCCAGCACTCAGGAGGCTAAGACAGGAGGATTGCTGTGAATTCAAGGCCAGCCTGGGCTAAACTGGGTTAGACTGTGTCCCAGAAAGGAAAGAGAGAGAAGGGGCCTGGCTGCCAGGGAGAGTGCAGTGCTGGGACTAAATGTGCCTTTCCTGATACAGAGTTTGTCCAGGCCACCTTCCCTGCCTGTGTGCGTGACAACTATTTCATAGGCCGGGAAGGCAGTTCCTGCCAGGGAAAAACTATAGTGAGCTACGGTTTCAGATGCAAGTACCCCAGGGACTCCCCTCCAAAGCCAAGGCAGGTTTTTTTTTTTTTGTTATTAATATTATTGGTGATATTATTATTTATTTGCTTTGTTACTATTGTTCCTCACCTAACACAATGTCAGGTATCTACCAGTGATCAGTAGGTTTTGAGTGAATGGCTGATGTTGATGAAATTATTGCTAGAATGTACTATATTGGCAGTAGACAACCCCCGTGTGATGAGGCAGTAGAGCAGGCTGGCGAATAACAGCCCACGATGTAGGGGTGCACACCTTTAATCCTGTCATTCCTGAGGTAGAGGCAAGTGGCTACTGAGTTCAAGCACAGCCTGGTCAACCTAATAGGTTCCAGGACATCCAGGGATACCTAGTCCCTGTCTCACATAAATACATAAATAATTTAATGGAATAGCAAGAGCCAGCCCAAGCTGCTGCCTTGTCTGGTGTGTGTCTATGTCCGGTGTGTGCCATGTTTTAGTGCTCACATCCTCTCTACAAGTACAACTCCACCTCGTTCTTGAAGATAGCTCTCCCCTTCTGCACTTGAGAGGTTTTCCATCTGGGCTCTGCTGAGCTTTAGAGAGCAATGCCAGTGGGTGGGGAGGCCTGACTGTGCTGTGTCCTGTAACAGGTAGCCTACCCAGACTGCAGCCCTATCCACATGATTTCTGAAGCCTCCTTAGTCGATCTTAACACCAGACTGAAGAAGAAAGTGAAGATGGAATATTTCAGGCCAAACATTGTGGTGTCAGGCTGCGAGGCTTTTGAGGAGGTAAGTGACCACTGACACAGACATCAAACTTAGATGTGTGTAGACAGAAGTTTCTGTCCAGCCCAAAACTCCCAAATACCCAGTAGCCAGACACAGAGGAAGCAAGATGAGAATGCTGTACTGTGAAAAGGTACCAAGCCACGTGGCTAGACATAGATAAGAATTATGGGTTAATTTAAGTGTAAGAGCTACTTAGTAATAAGCCTGAGCTACTGGCTGAGCATTTATAATTAATGTAAGCCTCTGGGTGGTAATTTGGGAAGTGGCATGCCAGGCAATGGTAGCACATGCCTTTGATGGCAGCACTTGGGAGGTGGAGACAGGAATATAAGGTGGGGGTGGGGAGAGACAGAATCTTGGCCCCCTTTTGGTCAGAGGATCCAGGGAAGTAAGAAGTCACTGGTGGCTGCTCTGCTTCTCTGATCTTTCAGGTTATTACCTCAATATTTGACTCCTGGTTTTTACTGATAAGACTAAATAGAGTCATGCTTCAGATGTGCTGCCCTCAGAGCTGGTGAATCTGAAGTCCCTGCAATGATCCGGATCCCCCAAGGCTGGTGGTGGGAAGATTCTAATTCTCTATGGTTTCTATGGCTGCTAATGGCCTCCTGGCCTCCAGGGGTCGCTGTTCACATTCTCATGCTTAGGCTCTAGAGCTCACCCAACTCCAGCTCACAGCCAAGACTGCTCTATCTACCCGTAGCCCAGGCTATGGAGGTACAGGAGCTGCACCCACGGACAGTATCCTGGGACACCCCTTGCTGTGGTCTCAGTCTTCTGTGCCTTCCCCAGTGACTAACAGCGGGAAATTCCACCCTCTTCCTTCACTGCAGCCTTAAAGGGACAATTACATCAGAAGCCGGTGAACACAGCCTCCACACGGCTGGACGCTGCTTGGTCATGAGAAGCTTCAGCGGTTGTTCTGAGCATGGGGAGGAGTGGGCTAAGCTTTCTGAGTACTGGAAGTAACAAGGACAAGTATCATGAATTGGGTGCAACACCCTGAACTGGTTAATGACTTCATATTGGGCTTTCCCTCAACCCTGTGAAGTCTGCAGTATTATTCCCTTTACATAAGGAAACAGGCTTAGACAGGTTCCCCAAATGTTCAGCGGATGAGGGGTATCGCTGACGTTACCACCCAAGGCTTGCTTCTGTGGAACTGGGATGAGGACATCACTGTAGAGACCCGGGCAGTTAGCACCCAGAGAAGCTCTTGAACACCTCAGCTCTCTGCTCCTGTGGGTGGCTGTGCTTCCTTTTGTGTGTGTAGAACGTGCCCTTAGTTTTTGGTCTCCATGGTTCATTAGGGTAAACCTTTGCGTAGAGCCAACTTAAGCCTGTCTGTTGTGTGATATTTTGTTTGTGTTCTGACAAATAAAGCTTGCCTGGAGATCAGAGGATGGAGCTAGCTACTAGTTAACCATAGAGGCCAGGCAGTGGTGGCTCACACCTTTAATCTCAGCACCTGGGGGGAGGAAGAAGCAGGAAGATCAGGAGTTCAAGGCCACCCTGGGCTACACAAGATTGAATCAATCTAAAAGAGAAACAGAGCCAGGCGGGTGGTGGCACATGCCTTTAATCCCAGCACTAGGGAGGTGGAGGCATAGAAGGTGGGTAGAGACAGGGTCCCACCCATTCAGTCTGAGATTCTGGAGACAGGACAGCACCCTTTGGGCTGAGGTTTTTTTTTCCCCCTTGTTGCTTAAACTTTATTATTTACAAATTAAATTACACAGCAGCTTTCCATAGCATGGGATGGGAAGAAGGAAGGAGAGGGGAGGGGAGGTGGCCGGCTCTGGACATTCTTGTTCACCTTCACCTCCTCTTGTGCGTAGCAAAATCCTCAGTGATGCCTTCATCCAAGTTTGGATCAGGCCTTGGAACACATGTGTAAGCTGGGCTCTGGTTCTGACAGCCCCAGGGCCACCAGAGCTCCCACTAGCAGCTTTTTCACAGGCGTCGAAGGTGAATGTGAAGGCGTCAGCTTGTCCAGGTGATGGCGACAAATGAGGCCACTGGAATTCAGATAGAAGGTGGAACAGGCATCAGAGGTCCGTAAAGCTCCTCCTTGTCACGCCTGTAGAAACGCAGGAAGAGCATATGTATGGGCAGACCTACTAGGCACCCGCAGGCTTGCAGGGTCCAGTTCTCAGGGTGGTGGGTCAGCTGTAGAACCTCCAACCGAAACTGTGCAAAATAGTTCCAAGCCAGGAAGCGGCAAAGGGTCAGGGACATAGTGTACCATGTCCGGCCCTTGGTATGGATGTTCAGGATCTCATTGATGAATTCCACATCCATTGAATACAGAGTAGTCATGGGAGCGAAGGAAGAGGGTAGGAAGCTCTTGTCTCAGTTTCTCATACCTGACAGTCTGATCTCTTGATGGGGTGGCAGGGGAAGGGTGGGAAGCTCCAGGAGCTTTGAAAGTTATCAAAGCCCCAGGATAGGGGAAAGGGGGTCCCTCAAAAAGGCTCCTAAGCCCATCCAGACAACCATTGTGCATCTCAGTTCCTGGTCCCTCCTCCCCCTTTCCCAGAGGAAGAGCCACCCACAATGAGTTGAGAGCCTGAACCTGAGAGACAGGTGGTGGGAGAGCCTGAGGAAGAGGGTACGTGGGAGGATGTGGGGGTGTGAGAGACCAGAGAAGAAGAAATGATGGAGAAGTGGGTGGAGTAGAGTGGGGCCTGGGTGGGAATGGTAGAGTCCGAGGAGAAAGCTGGTCCTGGGGTCCAGCCTGGTAAGCGAGGAAGCAGGGTCCAAGGCGCCGGGCGGCCCCCAGACTTGGCGGTACATTGTGTTCTTGTGGGTGGAGAGGGCGCCTCCTGCATCCTATCTCCTCACTGGGTGGGCTTCTGTGAAGGGAGAGGAGGGAAGAGGAAGGTGGGCCCCAGGCTGAGATTTTGAAGAGGTAAGAACTCTCAGGTTGCTGACTGCTCTGCTTCTCTGATCTTTCAGCTTCACCCTCAATATCTGACTCCTGGTGCTTATGATTAAAATTGATTAGATTCACACTTCGTATGTCCACACAATTGGACAATTTTAAAACAGTAGTGCACATCGAAGTTGTCTATTAGCTGATGCTATCCTGCTATCTTAAGTTACGTTCTTGCCACTATGATAAAACACCCCTTAAAGGAGAAGAGTTTTATTTTGGCATACAGTTCTGGAGGGATAGAGTCCATTATGGCTGAGATTACTGTGAAATGATGCTACTGTTGCTGATTTAGTCCACCTTAAGTGAGGAAGCCCAGTAGTGAAAGACTTGAGGCACTGCCATCATAACTCTTTCAAATATTAATTTGAGTGATTAAGCACATACATATTTAATCCTCAACTAATAAAAAAATACAGCAAACCTTAGAATGATACCAAAGTCCAGGCCATTGTTTATTGTAAATGTGGGGCAGTAGGATAATGCACCGTGGACATTTGTAGCTCGTGGTGCAGAGTACTGTGGACTTCTCCCTGGTGAGTTAGAGGTTGGAGCTGACTTTAAAGGGCTTGGCACAGTGTGATGTGTTTAATTTCTGGAACACAGAGGGATGAGGTTGAAAAACAATGTCGACATTTGCTGCTTATCTCTGTCCCTGGCCACCATGGGGCTCTGTTCCCTGGACCTTGCTCACTGTCCTGAGCTGAACTTGAAGTGTTTGAAGGGGACATCTAATTTATGTACGTCTTCACTCTACACTTTGAAAGAGCTGGGGGAGAAAACCTCAGAAAAAGCACAGTGTATTCTCTGTCATGTGGGAAGGGCTGTTTCTACGAATTTCTGGAGAAGGAGTTTGTTTGTTGGGCCTCAAACTCCCTGTATAGCTGAGGATAATTTTAAAATTCTTGCCTCCTTCGGGATTCCAGGCATGCCATTTGCGAGATGCTGGGAGTCAAACCCTGGCTGCACGCATCCTGGGAAAACACTCTACCCACCGAGTACATCTTTAGTGCCCAGTCTCATTTGATCAAAGAAGCTAAGCTGGGTTAGCCCTGGTGTGCACTTGGATGGGAGATGTTCCCAAAGCCAGACAGTGGTTTGATACTTTTTTTTTGGTTTTTCGAGACAGGGTTTCTCTGTGTAGCTTTGCGCCTTTCCTGGAACTCACTTGGTAGCCCAGGCTGGCCTCGAACTCAAAGAGATCTGCCTGGCTCTGCCTCCCGAGTGCTGGGATTAAAGGCGTGCGCCACCACCGCCCGGCCCAGACAGTGGTTTGAATCCCAGCCCCACCACTCACTGCTGGTGTGGCTTTGCCCTTACCAGTCCTGCCTTTTCCAGCAGGTGAAAGGCGACATCTTGCCAAATCCTCATTTCTAGACCTTTGTCTCTGATGGCCTGAGTTAGGACAACAGCTGTGCTTGTCGACTTGGCTTCAAGTTTTGTTTTTTTCTTTCTTCTTTAAAATCTATATGCATTTATTTTTATCTGTGTATGAGTGTTTTGCCTGCATGTATGTATGTGTACCAAAGGAATGCAGTATCATGGAAGTCAGAAAAGGTGTCAGATTCCTTGGAACTGGAGTTACAGAAGGTTGTGAGCTACCATATGGGTGCTGGGAATCGAACCTAGTTCCTCTGCAAGAGCAGCTGAATCATCTTTCCACCCCTGTTTTGTTTTTTGCGTCAAGGTCTCATCTAGGCTGGCATCGCTTCTCCTCCTAAGTCCTAGGATTGCAGGCGTGTACCACCACGCCCGGCTTTGATACATGTAGTTATATATACAGATTAGACATGTGGTCTACAACGATTACGTAGAGCACACGTAATAGTGGCCACATAAAGTTATGATGGAGTCACATAGTTCTTATTCCCGGTGATATCACAGTATCCCGGGGATAATGTGGGATAAAGCTACTCACCTGCTCTTGGTGATGCTGGTGTAAACAAACCCACCACACTGCCACTTGTAGCAATACAATTGTGTACAGCTTGTAGTACAAGGATAATGACCAGTCATGACCTGCGCATGTCTTCACTTATCAAAAGGCAGCTCACTGTGAGTAGGGTGCCATCAGAGCGGCACTGTCTGACATCTGTGCACACCCTGTCTCCTAGAGCACCCTTTTCTCTCGGGTGTAGTTCGGTTTCCTGTCGTTTTGTTCAGCATGGCCGCCATAGCCAAGGTGAGCTGCTGATGTTGCCAGCAAGAGGCCATGCTGTACCGTACAGATCCGTGTAAATGTGCTTTATGATTTAGGCATAACAACCAAAGAGGCCATGCTGTGCCATACAGATCCGTGTAAATGCGCTTTATGATTTAGGTATAACGACCACGTGTGATGCCATCTCAGAGCACATCTGGGTTGGGAAATAACACGTGACTGTTTACGGGGTTCTTCCTTTCACTTAACAGCTCTTGTACATTTCTCATATTTCTCGTGCCTTGATAATAATAATAGTTTGTACTGTGAGTGCTCAGTGGGTAGTTTTCTGATCTTCTTGTTACTATGTGGGGTCATCAGCAACAAATCACAAAGATACTTTTGGCAATGGGTGAGCTGGCTCAGTGGATAAAGCCACTGACTGAGCTTTACTGCCAAACCTGATGACCCCAGTTCAGTCCCTGAGACCCACACGGTGAGAGGAGAGAAGCGACTTCTAAAGGTTATCCCTGACCTCCGCACATGCGCCATGGCTCACTCACATGTGTGCGTATAGACATGCACAATACATAAACAACATTCAAAAAGGTTGAATTTGAGTCTCAGAAAAGTTTATTTTTTCATACATTCACCCCTTCAATTTGCACCAAAATAATTTAAGGTGGTTTCTAGTAACCGTATGCACAGTACAGCATAGTAACTTGTGCGCAGCCATGGAAAGTCAGAAGCTGGACTGGGGAAAAAAAAACCCACCCTAGTACTAAGACCCGGGAGGCAGGGCCGGATGTAGATGGCCTTCCCGACACCTGAACTTGAGCTTCCCACCAGGACACTCAGCTTGTCCCAACTGTTATTTCTTCCCTGGTCTCTGTGGTTGCCTGGTATTTAAGACTCCACTTCAGCTCTGTTGTCATGGGATGTGCACTTCCTCTCTGGCCATGTGCATACATGTATTATGGTTATGCACATGTATAATATATTTTATATAGAGAGATGTATATATAGAGAGACATAGCTGTGGAGATAACTGTGTCTGCTCTCAGAGAGATAAGAAGGGAGGGAAAGGTCTCTATATTAGCTCTTCTTTCTGTTTCACACATCTAAGGCAAATGTATGGATTGTAATGTATGTCCCGAAGAATACGCTCACCTGTACTGTTTGTGTTGGGGTCCTCTCCTTGCCCCTAGCCCTTATTTTACATTTTCTCTGGGTCTTGCCTATGGTGGAAGCTTCATATACTCTTAGTTTTCTACTTACAAGATGTGTGCAGCCTGGCAGAAAATTCCCAGGAGGGGCTGGAGAGATGGCTTAGCAGTTAAGAGCACTGGCTGCTTTTGCAGAGGACCCAGGTTTGATTCCCAGCATCCACATGGTGGCTCACAACCATCTACCACTCTAGTTCCTGGGGATCTGATGCTCTCTTTGGACTTCCTCAGGCACGGCATGCACGTGGTACGCAGACACACAGTAAAAAAAAAAAAAAAAAAAGTAAAAATAAATACACGAATAAATAAAGTTCCCAGTGTTAAGTCCACAGGGTGGAGCCCATTACACAGAGTATCCCCACCCCCTTCTCTGACCATTTCTCTTTCTTTTCCTCTCATTTCTTCCAACTCACAAATTCCTCCTTGCGCTGACTAGACATCCCCAGGGGCCTGATTTTGTCAGAGTGCAGATGGGCTTTTCAGCCAGCAGGGGGCGCACTAGGCTCTTCCAGTGACCCCTGGAATCTTGCTGGCTAGTGTATTTCTTTGCGTTGTATATGTCTAGTGAATATTAAACTCATCCATTATGAATTTATTTTTTCAGTTATTTAAAAATGTATTGTTTTCTTTAGGAACTGAATTAACCATTGCATTTAAACTTAAGCTTAGTTGTTTTCAAAGCAATTAGTGCTTTTGAGCCAAAATGTGGACAGTGAGAGAGGAGGGTGAATGACTTCATTAATATGAAGCTATTAACAGTGTCAAGACACAGAGTTAGCGTTTGGAGGAGTTAACGACAATGCTTAGGAAGCCAGACAATCTGCTAATGAGCCCGGCAGCTGACTTTTGGAACAGAAGGTGACCTAAATCTGTCTTGTTTAGTTAAGACCCTAACTGAACTTTTCAGGATTCCTGGCTTTCTGTTCACAGACAAGTAGCTTGGAATGTTGAACTCATTGTCACTTGGAACAAGGGAATTGAGTACAAGATGGAGAGGTCTTGGAGTCCCCAGGCTGCTGGTGGCTCACATACCTGTAGCTGCAGTGCCCTCGTGTGGTGAAAGAAGTCCTGACACCTTGGCTGCGTGCAGTCTGGGCCTCCTTTCCCTTCCCCAGACAGGCGCTGTGCTGGTCGCCCTCCAGCGGTAGGTTTGGCATGAGCTTCCTTTGAAGTTCCACTGTTTGAACAGGGTGTGTGGTAAGTCAAAGCTCCATTTGTCACATGGTGTGACCTTTGCTTTTACAAAGCTTGCCTAGCTCCTGGGCCAACTGATTGCTTGGAACATGGAGTTTATTCCCACCAGAAGCAGTTTCCTGGTGGAGGGGCACAGGGTATCTGTGGAGACCTCCGTACTGTAGCTGTGGTCATACTGGGTGGGAGATGTCTGACTTTGAAGACCGATTTGGTGCTGGGCCACCAATTGTGCTATGATAAATCATTTCTGTAGGCCCCGAAGAGGAGCGAGGTTGCCTTTGAATATGGAGTGGATCATGATGTCATAGCCAATTGCAGGAGGGAAGACTGGACAGTGCCCGTCCCTGCCCTTGCTCTGCCTTCTGCAGAAACTTAGTCCCTTTCAGGCCCTGAGAGAGTCAAAGCCCCCAGCTAAGCCGGGAGGGACTCTCTTCCCGACTTCTCTGCACACCAGTTAGACTCAGGATCTTCAGAAACCTCACCTGGTTGAGGTCAGTTTGCAAGGAACATTCTTTGCATCTGAGTGTAGATCAGTGGTCTTGACCCTTTGTGGGCTGCTTATCAGATGTCCTGTGTATTAGGTATTTATGTTACAATTCATAACTAGCAAAATCACAGTTATGAAGTAGCAATGAAATAATTTTATGTTGGGGGTCACCACAACATGAGGAACTGTATTAAAGGGTCACAGCATTAGGAAGGTTGAGAACCACTGTTGTAGATGCTGTTGTTGGTTTATGGGACATGTATTAAGACTCCATCCTCAAATGCCCCCCCCCATTTCTTCCTAGAGACCTAGACAAAGGATTGTACTGTTAAACCTAAGTTTAACAGTTTATCAGTGGGTCTCAGCAGGACTGGCACAAACCTTCAAGATAAGGAACTCAGAATAGGTTCTTTCTGAGACAGGGCCTTGTGTAGCCTGGGCTGGCCTCAACTCACTATGTAGCCAAGGGTGACTTGAGTCATGGAATACTTGATTCTTGTGCTGCTGTCTCCCAAGGGCTGGGATTACAGGCATAGGGCATCGGGCTAGGTTCCTTAGTTTTTTATTAGTAAAAGGGACCATAACCTATCTATCTATCTATCTATCTATCTATCTATCTATCTATCTATCTATCTATCTAGATATGTGTGTGTATATGTATATATACATATATATATATTTATATAAGCATGTGAATGTGTGATATTAAATGTGCAGGTGTAGTATTTAAAACACTCTACATGTGCTACCCCAAAACACGATACTCTAGCATATTGATTCTTTTGAGCTGAAGATACTTGAAAAGGCAAATGCAGGGGATCATGCTGTTATTTGAGGCTGTTTCTCATGTAGCCCAGGCTAGTGTGTCCTTCCCAGAGACAGGAAGCTGGGGCTGTGGGATCTGCATAAACACACCAAGGGAAGACGATCTTCCTGGGTTTAGTCATGTGGCCTCTGTCTCTCAACCTGCTGCTCTTTGTCCCCTGCAGTGTGTTAGTATTCAACTCCAGCTGTGTCTTTGAACCGACTCTTTATTATGAAGGCACGGGTCACATGAAATTTACATTAAATTATATATGCATATACACATATGCCTTTCTCTTTATTTCTGTTTCACGTCAAATTAATTATCAGACTTAGCTGAGAAATTCCAAGAGGATAGGAGACATTTTGCCTCCTGTAGGATGTAATCCACATAATCTGTGTATATGTGGGTGTATGTGTACAGCCAGCCCTTCATAGATTGTACCAGCTGCAGATAACACATAATTTAGTGTCTGGTGAGAGGGCTCAGTGGTTAAAAGTTGTGCAATCATAAGGACCTGGTACCTGTATAACAAGCCAGGCATCTCACAAACACCTGTAACCATCTGAGAGATCCAAAGCTCTCCTCTGGCCTCTGCATGCAAACAGGTGCAGGCACCCCCATCCCCCCACCCCCCACCCCACCACCACACAACCACACACACACTTACATGCACATACACTCATACATACACATATAAACAAATAAAATAAAAAATTTTTAAAAAGAATGTTTTAAAATTCTGGGGGAAACATCAGTACTGAACTGCACAGTTTGGTCATTATTTCCTGAGTGAAACAATGTCCCTATGACTTACTTTTTTCTTACATTCCATTTGGTATCTTAAGTGAGCCAGAGATGATTTAAAGAAGGACTAGATGAAGACCCAGTACCAGGCTACTTCATATACGAGATAAGTACTTGAGGATTTGGGATTCTGAAGAGGGTGCTGGAAACAATCCTCTTTTGGACACCAAAGGATATTGAAATGTGTACAAATGACTGTGTGTCTGTAAACCATATGAAGTGTTATGACATAGTGTGCTTTATGTGTGTGCACATGTATGTGTGTTTATGTTTTGTGCATGTGTTTCTTTTTTTTCTTTTTCTTTTTCTTTTTTCTTTTTTTTTTTGGTTTTCAAGACAGAGTTTCTCTGTATCTTTGGAGCCTGTCCTGTAACTCCCTCTGTGAACGAGGCTGGCCTTGAACTCACAGAGATCCTCCTATCTCTGCCTCCCGAGTGCTGGGATTGAAGATGTGCACCACCACCACCCGGCATGTGTTTCTTTTTTAAAAAGTTACTTTTGCTTTTTTTGTGTATGTGTGAACCTGTGTGAGTGTATGTGCACCATGTGTATGCAGTGCCTGTGGAGGCCAGAAGAGGACATCAAATTCCCTGGAACTGGAGTTGTGAGCTGTCAATGTGAGTTCTGGGAAGTGAACCCAGGTCCTCTGCAAAAGCAGCCATTACTCTTAACCACTGGGCCATCTCTCCAGCCCCAGTGCATGTGTTCTTGTATATAAATGTATATAATGTTTGCATATGTGTGCATTTAAGTGTGTGTATATATATGTATGTGTATCTATATTTGGACTTATGTGTATGCACATTTGTGTGCATGTGTTTGTATGTGTATTGGTGTGTATGTATATGTAAGTGTGCATGTGTATGTATCTGTATACATAATTTGTGCATTTGTGTCTATATGTATTGGAGTGTATAGGTGTATATATGTGTATGTTTGTACACATAGCTGTGTGTTTGTGTGTATATGTCACATATGTGGGGGGATGTAAAGCCTTGCCTTCACAGTAAAAGATTTCAAACCTAGCCATCCTGCTTCCTCCTGGTGTGACTTAAGAACATTTTATGGCCGGGCGGTGGTGGCGCACGCCTTTAATCCCAGCACTTGGGAGGCAGAGCCAGGTGGATCGCTGTGAGTTCGAGGCCAGCCTGGGCTACCAAGTGAGTTCCAAGAAAGGCACAAAGCTACACAGAGAAACCCTGTCTCGAAAAACCAAAAAAAAAAAAAGAACATTTTATGGTGTTCTGCATATCTGTCTCTTGGGGAAAATGGGAATCGTCATAGCACCTCCCTTCACATCATGAGGACCAATTGAAGACCAGTGTTCAGGCCAGGCAGTCAGTAGCCATGGAGTGCTGTCCTGTGTTCACAATGCATCCTGTGGGAAGGACAAGTGAAGGAATCCTGGTTGGCCACACTCAGGTGATGTCTCACTCAACAGCGAGCCCTCAGACTCTGACTGGCCTCTGCGACAGCTAAACCAGTGGTTCTCAAGCTTCCTGATGCTGTGACACTCATGTTGTGGTGACTCCTAATCATAAAATTGTTTTGGTGCTATTTCATAACTGTAATTTTACTACTGTTATGAATCATAATGTAAATATTTTTAGAGATAGAGGTTTGCCAAAGGGGTTGTGACCCACAGGTTGAGAACCCTGAGCCACACCATCCGTGACAGTAGGCTTGTTTCAGAAGCTGTGGGTTTCTCATTGATTGCCACTGAAGCAGTCTGATGAGTCTGCTGGGAACTGCACGCTTTTAAGGCCTGTTCTTGCTGAATTGGCAGATTCAGTGATTGAGATTGTGAATCAAGAGGATGATGCCTGGGCCTGGGTCGAGGGCTTGGCTCCTGTGTACGGGTGTTGGGTTCCATTCTCAGTGCTGTAAAAGAATTTTCTTTGAAGGTGAATCATGTCCTGAGCCTGACAGTGCACTGCCTCTCTTGGGTGCTTTCTAGAGTTCTTTGTGTCCTTCTGTGTCTCCCTCCTTCCGTTGATGTCATAACTAGTACCTGACCAAGATGAAGGAAGCCTGACTCTAAAGGACACCTCTCCCTTTTCTCCTAGGATACTTGGGGTGAACTCCTAATTGGTGATGTAGAGATGAAAAGGGTGTTGAGCTGCCCCAGGTAAAGATTGGGATTGGACGTGGCCTCTGGGGTGTGGAGTGCACTGTGGTTTGCGGCCATCATCTAAGCGTGGGTCTTTGGCAGGTGCATTTTGACTACAGTGGACCCAGACACTGGGATCATAGACAGGAAGGAGCCGCTGGAAACCCTGAAGAGGTAGGACACCGGTGTGTGTGTGTGTGTGCCCTGTATTGATGTCACCTGTGCCCGAACTACCCGTTCCCCAGGTGCTTGTGTCCCAGCTCCCAGGCGCCCTGTGATTTGTATCACTCCTTCAATGCGTGTGAGCTTCTTCCTCTTTTTGTTTCTTTAATTTTCTAATACATTTTTAGTTGCACAATATTCTATTTTGAAACTTTAATCTCTCATCAAATTCTTTTGTGTGTGCACGTGTGTGTGTGTGTGTGTGTGTGTGTGTGTGTGTGTGAGTGCGTACACACACACCAGAGGTTGACATTGGATGACTTCCTCAGTCACTTTTCATTCTTTTTGGCTTTCTAAAAATACATTATTTATTTGTTTATTATTATGTATACAGTGTTCTGCCTGCATGTTTGCCTGCAGGCTATAAGAGGGCACTAGATCTCATTATAGATGGTTATGAGCCACCATGTGGTTGCTGGGAATTGAACCCAGGACCTCTGGAAGAGCAGCCAATGCTCTTAACCGCTGTGCCATCTCTCCAGCCCTTGGGTTTGTTTTATAGTAGATTTCTTATTTTAAAAAAATATTTATTTATTTATTTTTATTTTATTTATGTACTTTGATGTTTTGCCTGCATGTGTGTCTGTGTGAAGGTGTTGGATCCCCAGGAGCTGAAGTTACAGACAGTTGTGAGCTACCATATGGGCGCTGGGAATTGAACCCATATCCTCTGGAAGAGCAGCCAGTGCTCTTAACCATTGAGCCATCTCTCCAGCCCCTAGATTTCTTTTCTTTTTGTGATAATTTTTTAAAATGTTGTTTGCATTGGTGTTTTGCCTGCATGTATGTCTGTCTGGGTGTCAGATCTTGGAGTTACAGAGAGTTGTGAGCTGCCATGTGGGTGCTCAGAATTGAACCTGGGTCCTCTGGAAGAGTAGTCAATGCTCTTAACTACTGAACTATCTCTCCAGCCCCAGAATTTATTCCAAAGGGCAGAACTCCTAGACACTCCAGCCAGTGTGCTCTGAGTCCCTTTGGTGAGGACAGTGTGCTCTGAGTCCCCTCGGTGAGGAAAGGTCTCCCACACTTCATTCCTATGCAGCCTTCTTATCTGAAGTGCCATGCACAATTCCTTATGGACACATTAACTTCTCTCTGGAATCTGGAATTTCAAACTTAAATTCATATTCCATGGCTACAGTAGTCTCGACTTGGTCCAAACTGTCTGAGCCCGGGGCTTTAGATAATGCTAGGGGACTGAGAGTTTCCTGGGCCAGTCCTGGAGTTCTAAGACATAGAACTCGATCCTTGAATCCCTCTAATGTCAAAGAAGTGTGTCACTATACTGGCAGGAAAAATGTGTGACCCCCAGTGGCCTGTGCCAGTGCCAGAGACTGGCTGTGTAAGCCTCTTCCGGCCGGGACACAGAGCGGCGCTGAGTGGCTGGGCCGGGGCCCACAGCAGCGAGGAGGTGAAGACACACAGTTGCCGTGGCTAAGCCAACCCAGGATGCACTTCACTTTATGTCTGAGACAAGGTCTCTCACTAGCCTGGAACTTGCCAGTGAGCTCCAGGCACCACCTGTCTCTGCCTTCCCAGTGCCGGGATTCTCGGCAGGTGCCAATGGGCTTTTTCTGGCTGCTGGAGATCTGAACCCAGGTCCTTGTTCCTGCACAGCAGGCATTTTACCAACTGAGGCATCACCCAGCCCCTCTCATCAATTTCTAGGAATTCAAGAGGCCCTGGGTTCCGTCTCAAACATTGCAAAAAAGAGAAAGGACGAAACCCCTTAGTTAACACTTGGGGGGGGGTTGCCGTGTTTTGTCTGCCCTTCCTCTGTTCTGCTGTTTGTTTCTAACAGGTTTAGAGGTTGTCTCAGGACCCCCTCGGATTTTAAAGTACAGTGAAGGTAACTTTCTTCAGCCAGGTCTTAGACTTCATGGGCAGCCCCATTGGCCAGTGGCATCTCCGCTTTACTGTTCCTTTCCAGGGGAACTCCAGTTTTGAGCCTTCATGTTGGAGAAGCTGGAAGCACAGGGGGTAGATACCTTAAGCCAGAGCTCTGGCAAGTGTTCTCGTTTCGTCGCTGTGGCAAAGAACCTGACAAAAGCAACTGAAGGGGGAAAGAGGTTTAGTTTAGCTCACAGTTCCAGGTCACAGTGCATCACCGCGGGGAAGTTAAGGCAGGGACTTACAAACAGTCCCATCCCACCCATAGACGGTTGCTTCCCTGCGCTCAGCTTGACTTCTCCACTGTTAGACAGTTCAGGAGCCCCTGCCTAGGGAATGGTGCCGCCCACAGTGGGCTGGTAGCTCAATTAAGATGTGCCCGCAGGCCAACCCAGTGCAGACAGTCTCTCACTGAGACTCCCTTCTCAACTAATCAGGTGGTTCTAGGTTGTGTCATTGACAATGAATGCTGTTCAGCACAGTGGGTAAGGGGTGGTTCCACTTGGAGAGTTCATGAGCGTTTTTCCCATAAGTGTGAGTCCAAGGTACCTGTGTAATAAAGTATTTGTATAATACTTACACAAACCCACACTTACTGTTATTAATGTTGTAACTATTATTCTTTTGGTTTTTTTAGAGACAGGGTTTCTGTAGCCCTGGCTGTCCTAGGACTCACTTTGTAGATCAGGCTGGCCTTGAACTCAGAGATCCACCTGCCTTTGCCTCCCAAATGCTGGGATCATTCCTGGCTTTAGAAAACCCATGATTATTTGGCTAGTTGCTTACAGTCATCCCTGTGCACCTTTAGAAGGGGCTTCTTGTTGACCCATACTTAGCCTAAGGAGCAAACATCTAAGTTCTGTAGAAAACACTAGACTGCTGTTTCCTTTCGGGACCTGATGATGGGTTCTGACTTCTTCCAGCTACCGCCAGTGTGACCCTTCTGTGAAGAGTTTGTACCAGACGGCCCCACTTTTTGGGATGTATTTCTCAGTGGAAAGAATTGGAAGCCTGAGAGTCGGCGACCCTGTGTATCAGATGGTGGATTAGTGGACCCAGTCGGGTGACATGGTAAGAGTTTCATTTTGCTTCTAGAACCACATTTGACAATACAACCACATTTTCTTGTTTTCTGATACCTTAAAAATTTTTAAAAATATTTTGCTGGTTGGCGGTGGCGCATGCCTTTAATCGCAGCATTTGGGAGACAGAGGCAGGTGGATCTCTGTGAGTTCAAGGCCAGTCTGGTCTACAAAGTGAGTTCCAGGACAGCCAGGGGTACACAGAAAAATTCTGTCTTATGAAAACAAAGATTCATTGACAACAAAAAAGGACTAAGGAATGAAGGGACATGATCCTCTGGGGTTAGGTGTGTTATTATTGTTGTTGTTATTGTTGTTTTCTGCCTGAGAAAAGGGAGAAATATTGAAAGCTAGTGTTTTATAAGACATTTCTTAAATGTAACTTAAAAAAGTCAGCCAGGCGGTGGTGGCACACACCTTTAATCCCAGCACTCAGGAGGCAGAGCCAGGCGGATCTCTGTGAGTTCGAGGCTGAGATAGAAAATGATATTCTCACACTGATTGCATTAGGTCAGCTTGAGCTCTGAATCCTACAGACACAAGTTGAACCCTTAGTTACAGGAATGAGGAGTCATTGGAAGACCTCCCCTTGAAGGTTCTAAATGGCTCCCCTTGCAAAACCTGTTACCCAGCCTCCCCAAAGCACTGCTTTTCTTTTTCTTTTAAGATTTACTGATTTTTAGCCAGGCGGTGGTGGTGCACGCCTTTAATCCCAGCACTCGGGAGACAGAGCCAGGCGGATCTGTGAGTTTGAGGCCCGCCTGGTCTACAAAGCGAGATCCAGGAAAGACTCCAAAGCTACACAGAGAAACCCTGTCTCGAAAAACCAAAAAAAAAAAAAAGATTTACTGATTTTCAGTTTATGTGTTAGAGTGCTTTGCCTGCAGGCCTGTATGTTTTGTGCACTGTATACACTAGTACCTCAGAGGCCAGAAGAGGGTGCTGGATTCTGTGGAACTGGAGTTGCAGGTGGCTCTAAGCTGCCATGTGGACTCTGGGAGCCAAACCTAGGTCCTTTGTAAGAGCAGCCAGTGCTCCTAAACCCTGAGCCCCTATTCTCTAGTCCTTAAAGTCACCTCATGGCCAAAACCTGTGACTGAGACTTTTCTCTAATTCTTCCCTGGGATTCTCACATATGGTCCCCCGTCTGCAGCCTTGCCACCTGCCCATGTGACTGACCATCTGTCTTAGGGTTTTCATTGCTGTGAAGAGACACCATGACCACCACAACTCTTATTAAGGAAACCATTTAATTGGAGCTGGCTTACAGTTTCAGAGGTCCAGTCCATTATCATCTGGCAGGACACGGCAGTGTGCAGGCAGACGTGGTGCTGGAGAAGGAGTTGAGAGTTCTCTATCTTGATCCTCAGGCAGCAGAAGGAGCTTGTATTCCATACTGGGCATAGCTTGAGCTTAGGAGACCTTAAAGGTCCACCCCACCCCCACAGTGACACACTTCCTCCAACAAGGCCACACCTGTTCCAACAAAGCCACACCTCCAAATAGTGCCTCTGCCTATGGGGGGCATTTTCTTTCACACCAGCACACCATCCTAAGGACAAAGTGCCCTAGTGGTTCATGTAGACTAAGTGTAACAACAGCTGCATGGGGTTTATCTTTAGTTCTGAGTCTCAATGGACTGCAAATAGAAAATAAGGGTTGTCCCCACCAAAACATTTGATAAAAGTTATTTTGGTATTAATTCATTATATCAGAATATAATATAAACGTAAGGGTACTCAATGCATATTAGGTATGAGTTTTCCCCCCTTTTGAACTGTGGCACAGCTTTAAGGGATATTGTGGTAGAAATGTGTAAAAGGAAATGAAAAAAGGAAATCAATGTCTTTTGACTACTGTTATGGGGTAAAAACCCAGAGACCACGTGGCATCACCAAAGATGGAATCAGAATCTCTATTAAGCCAGCCTGCGATTGCCTAGAGAGAAACCCCTCTCACAGAGCAGCCCCAAATGCATATTACAAGGAGTTTTTCGAGACAAAGAACAGAGAAAAACTACATCCGGGTTGGCAGTTGCAGGGGGAGCAAGCAAGCGATCTAACAAGAGCCAGGAACATGCAGTTAGCTGGGGCGTTTCGACCCTGAGTTTCTAGAACAGGGTTGGGAGCTTTCCCACAGGACTTTTCAGGGCAGGAGGTAGAAACCAAAGATGGCTTAGCTGAGACAAGATGGAGAAAGCTTTACCAGGCTGGCCTCGAACTCAGAGATCCACCTGCCTCTGCCTCCTGAGTGCTGGGATTAAAGGCCACTATGTCTGACCCCATGCATTTTGTAAAAATCCCTGTGAGAGCGTCAGAGGTGGCTCAGTGGGGGAAATGTGCTTGCCACCAGGTCTGAAATCCTTAGTTCAGTTCCCTAGACCCACATGGTGGAAGGAGAGAACCGGTTCTCCCAAGTTGCCCTTTGACCTCTACATGCATGCCATGCCCCCCCCCCCCCACAAATCAATAAATGCAATTTAAAACATTTTAAAATAGCCAGATGTGATAGCTCATGCTTTTAGTCCTAGAACTTGGGAGGCAGAGACAGGTGGATCTTTGTTTGAGGCCAGCCTGGTCTATATAGTGAGTTCTAGGACAGCGGGTACTACATAATAAGACGATGTTTCCAAAAAAAGGGGGAAAAAAAGTTAAATAAAACCCTTGTGATTCGAAATTGGTGTATCTTATAATTGATCTGTCTTGGATTTGATGAAATATAGAAGATACTAGAGAGGGAATGGCAGATCTGATAGGACCTGGTCCTGCTGCTCCAGCTGTGGGTGACCGAGCCTGGGATCAGTGCCCGAGCTCTGTGACTTCTGAGGATCTTGAGAAGTCCCCCGGGTCGCTTCGTGACAGACCTACCTATTCAGAATCTGCAGTAGACAAACCTAACAGCCCTCTGGCAACTTCTGTCTGCTCAGCTGTCCAGGAGGCCTGGAGTTTTAAAGACCCTAAGACAGTCTCTCGCCACCCTGATCGGGCCTGTGAGGGGGAAATGATTGTAGACACTTAAAAGATAAGCAGTCCAGGCTCCTGTGGGCTGACTGACCTAGCATTGTAGAGCTGAGAAGACACAGCCAAGAGGCACGGTCCTCACCCAGCGTCCTGTTGTATTTTATGTGTGAAGAAGTAACTCTGCCCAGGCACACACTGTGTGGCGTTCAGGGGCTCAGGGAAACAGACAACTTTTCCAGTGGGGTGATGGAGCAAAGTCCGAGAACAAAGTACAGCCTGACCTTGCTGAGGAAGGTGTGGTGGTATTGTGTTCCCCAAAATATTGTGCACCCTAATAAATTTATCTGGAGTCAGAGAACAGACAGCCACTAGATACAGAGGCTAGAAAATGGTGGCACTCACGCCTTTAATCCTCGCATTCCAGAGACAGAAATCCCTCTGGATCTCTGTGAGTTCAAGGCCACATTAGAAACAGCCAGGCATGGTGACACACTCCTTTCATCCCAAGAAGTGAGCCTTTAAGCCCAGGGAGTGATGGCAAAAACAGAAAGATATATAAGGCATCAAGACCAGAAACTAGAAGCTTTTGGCTGGTTAAGGTTTCAGGCTTTGGAGCAGCAGTTCAGCTGAGATTCATTCTGGATGAGGAAACAGGGTCAGCTGAGGAACTGGTGAGGTGAGGAAGCTGTAGCTTGTTCTGTCTCTCTGATCTTCCAGCATTCACCCTAATAACTGGCTTCAGGTTTGATTTTATTAATAAGAACTTTTTAAGATTTCTGCTACAGGGAGGTAAGAAGGATCAGGGGGTTCTCCAGGGGCCCACGGGATGGAAGCTGGAAGGTCCGCTTTGGAGGGACAGACACCAAAGTTAGTTCCGCTATTTATTTACTTAAAAACTGAGGGGAGGGGCTGCATACAGGGTTTTTTGTGTTGCCCAGGCTGGCCTCAAACTTAAAATCCCCACCCCTGTCTCAGCCTCCTGATTGCTGAGGTGACTGGCATGTGCTACCATGTGTGGCTTACTTAAAATTTAAACGCACAAAAGTTTGTATTCCGTTATAATGGCAATACATGTTAACCATGGCAAGTTCAGGAAAGGCCAGAGAATTAGAAAGATAGAAATCACCTACTTATACATTTTATGCAGATAGAAGTTCTGTTTGTTCCATTTATCTGTGATATATGTATCTCTTAGACCACCACTATATGCAAATTTAATTTTGATAGCTTAATAATATACTATTTAAATGAATGATACTCTTTAAACATTTTTACAGTATTTGCTGCTTGTATTATATCCAACTATGTTATAAATAACAATATAGTGGATCACTCTGTAGACCAGAGCATTTCAAAACTAGAGGATTTTCTACAACTTATATTTATAAAAGTAGAATTATTGACCATGGCATATATTTTTTAGCATCTTGACAAATTATTTGTAAAAGAGTTGTTTTTCCTTTGTACTTGCTACATGTCATGTTGCATTAGTCATTTCCTGTTGCTCTAACAAAATACTTAAGGCTGAACACGCCATCGTGAAGAGAGATTTAATTAGCTCATTGGTTCACAAGGTCGAAAGTCCAAGGTTAGGCAGTCCCCTCGGTTTGGTCTCTGGTAAGGCTCCCTTGACTGTGTCACAGTGTGGTTCATGGTATCATGGTGCAGAGAGCTCACATGGTGAGACGGGAAGACCGGGTGGAGAGGGCCAAACTTCTCTTTTGAGACAAATATCTCTTCAGGGAGCAGGCAGGGTGTCAATGTCACTGTCCTATTGCTGTGAAGAGACAGCATGACCAAGGCAACTGTTATAAAAGAAAGAGTTTGGTTTGGGGTTGGCTTACAGTCTCAGAGGCTTAGTCCATTATCATCATGGCCGCGGGCATGGTAGCAGGCAGATACGGCGCTAGAGAAGTAGCTGAGACCTACATCCTGACCTACCAGCAAAGAAAGGGCCTGGTGTGGTTTTTGGAAACCCCAAAGCCCACCCCTACTGACACTTCCTCCAACAAGGCCACACCTCTAATCCTTTTAAACAGTTCCACTCCCTAGTGACTAATATATGAATCCTATGGGGACATTCTTATTCAGACCACCAGACTGGGTATCTTAGTTGGGTTTCTATTGTTGTGATAAACACCATGATCAAAAACAACTTAGGGAAGGATTTATTTTGCTTGCACTTGAAAGTAACAAACAGGGCGAGAGAAGAGATGGCTCAGAGGTTAAGAGCACTGGCTGCTCTTCCAGAGGTTCTGAGTTCAATTCCCAGCAACCACATGGTAGCTCACAGCCATCTATAATGAGATCTGGTGCCCCCTTCTGGTGGGCAGAGGTA
Organism: Peromyscus eremicus; assembly: GCF_949786415.1. Taxonomy (NCBI): domain Eukaryota; kingdom Metazoa; phylum Chordata; class Mammalia; order Rodentia; family Cricetidae; genus Peromyscus; species Peromyscus eremicus. Next base: position 10,806,823 of record NC_081431.1, read on the forward strand.
CATGCAGACAGAACACTGTATACATAATAAATAAATAATCTTAAAAAAATAAAAGTAACAAACAGTCCATCACTGAAGGAAGTCAGGACAGAAACTCAAGCAGGGCAGGAACATGGAGGTAGTAATTGAGGGAGAGTCCATGGAGGAACACATCTTATTGGTTTGCTCCTCATGGTTTGCTCAGCCTGTCACCCCACCCCCCACCCCCGTCTCTCTCCCCCCTCCCCTTCTTTCCTTTTTGAATTATTTATGACCAATAGTCTGAGTAACACAATAATAGCGATATTATCATTTATTTAGCTTCCAGGTCCTAGGAGATACACCTGCGAGTCCTAACTGCCAGCCACGACAGTCTTCCTGAAAACGAACCTCCACTTTTCCTTCAGAGCTTCGGATGCCCTGAGTTAATTTGAGAAAGTACCAGAGGTGGTTTGAGAATGTGAGGGTGAATAAATTTTAGATAGTCCTGCTTTTAAAAATAAATTAAATTGTGTGTATGATGATTCTGAAAATACTCCCAATATCACCTTTTCTAATTACTGCCTTTAATATTGCTGAGTAAAGAAAGTTTGGAGTCAACTGAAAAGCTGCCACATTTTTTAAGGTTTATACTTTTTAATGGGGATATTGTGTGCGGGAAATGGGAAAACTAGTCCTCATGATCTTATGTGCTCACAGATGCCTGTTCTTGGCCTGTCTGTTGAGTCCTGCTGAGTTTTCATTTATGGCTGTCTTTGCCTTACAGAGTCAGGGTTCTGCTTAAATGTAGAAATGATTTCATAGATCATGGGGTTATTTTGTTCATAGACAGTGTCTTTATATTTTCCTTCTGATTCTATTAACATATATAAAATTTATCTCTAATTGTCAACTTCTCTAATTCTACAAGAAAATAGAATTTAAAAGCATAGAATCTTCAGAAGTAGGAATGAGCAAGAGAAACCATGAACACATTTTTTAATGTTCATATCTATTTTTCATAACAAAGATGAACTAGCTTGCTATAAAAAGTAATGTAACATATAAATGAGTTAGCCCACTTAAAATTGTGTGGTTTCTTTGTCACTGGTAAGTGTGACTCTCTTCCTACTTCATCTGTGACATTTGCTTCTGGGTTTCTTTTCATCTTACAGAATCATTGTCACACATCTTCCCTGGTCCCAAACATTACCTCTTGCCACTAGTGTGTACAGGGCACCTTGAACTACATGAACATGTGTGTCTAAGCCAGTGGTTCTCAACCTGTGAGTTGTAACCCTTTGGGGGTCAAATGACCCTTTCACAGGGGTCGCATATCAGATATTCTGAATAGCAGATATTTACATTACGATTCATAACAGGAGCAAAATTACAGTTATGAAGTAGCAATGAAAATAGTTTTATGGTTGGGGGTTACCACTACTTTAGGATCTGCATTAAAGGGCTGCAGCATTAGGAAGTTTGTAGACTCTAAGGCATTATGGCTGATGACTTCAAGAGACATCTAATAGTCAACAGGGGACAGCTGTTGCTTCCTTCTGTGCATGAGGCTGTGGGAGCACAGAGCAGGTGACAACTAGTATTTAACAGGTCAACACACCAGACTAATAACTCTCTGATGGGGAGCCCCACTAGGCAAAGTCCTTGGGGTCACTGGCTGTGGAAACCAATTGTTTTCTGTCCATAACTTCCTCATGTGCCACCACTTACCTCCCTAAAAAGAACAGCTGTGGGGTTCTTTCCACAGCCCATTAGTAGTGTGTTTTGTATCTTTTGGGCACACTTATACCTGTGGATAGTCAGGAAGATGATTTCTGCTTAAGCTGTATAATTCTGATAATACTAGAATGTTTTTCATAACTGACACAGGAAAGAAACAGTATTCTCAGTCACAAAGATAGCTAATTTTGGACTACAGAATAAATTCAAAGACTAGCTGAGAATACACAAGGACAAATTCCCAGGTGTTTATTGCTAAATCAAGGTCAGACATGAAGCAACTTTGGTAGACATAACTCTCTGCAGTAATTCTCTTTCTGCACGTACCCCAACCACTCAAGTTTCAGCCAACTAACTGTTATTGTTGTCCTGAATGTCATTCTCTGTCTGGGAACGCTAACCAACCACTCAGGCTACATGCTTGGCCAAGCATTACTCACTGGCTGGTCAGCATGACCTTCCTAGCTCAAGAAAAACTATGTGACTTACCATGTGTTACGAGAATGGGTCGGACCCTGAAAATGTAATGTATAGCTGTCCAGAGAGTATGCTGAAAAGGAGAAAGTGTGTGAGTGTGTGTAAGCGTATGTGTGGGTGTGCTGAAAGGGAGATGTAGCATCATGCAGAAGAGAGGTGTGTGTGGAGAATGTGTGGAGACATGTAGCTGTATATAGAAATATATGGCTGTGCAGGAGAAAGATGTGTGTAGGGCAGAAATGTGTGTGTAGAGGAGAGAGAATGAGTGAGGGAATGAGAAATGTAGAAGAGAAATGCAAGTTATGAATGAAGGAATGTAGCTGGGTAGAGAGAAGCATGTATAGAAGAGAGCTGTGTAGGAGAGAGATGTGGGTAAAGAGAAATGTATGTTACAAGAGATACAGCTGTAGGTATAGAGATGTAACTATGTAGAGACAGAGATTGTCAGAAGATTTTTTTTTCAAGATGAAGTAAAAGAGAATTACCCTCAAATCGTATGTGAATTATTATAGAAAGGAAACCTTTCTATCCCTGCTCTTGAGAAATTTTTCTCTGAGTAATCTTGGGTAGCAGTTCTGGGAGCTGGACTCCCAGGCTGTTAATACTGCCTTTGCTTTTGCTGGATTCTGGGCCTGAGTTCAACCCTTCCGGCTGTGAGGTAAAAGTGGTAGGCAAGCTGTATCTTGGGTACATTTTGGAAATGGTAATTTTTTTTAAAGTCATACTCAGTTTAAAGTCAGCCATTAAATTTTAAGCCATTTTCCCCTTTATGTTTCCAAAGAGGAATAGAAAGGATGATAAACACACTGAGCTTTCGGGGCCTTCGAGATGCCTTTCCATAGAGAGTTCGAGCCTTGCCTGGTCCCAGTGGCATCCATCACTGCTCTACCGGTTCTACTTCTCTGTGACAACAATCCCCAAGAGAACAACTTGAAGGAGGAGGATTCATTTGTCCCATGGTTCCAATGGTTCCATCTGTGGTGGGCGGAGTACCACCTGTGGGGACATGTGGCAGAGGGGGCATTCTTTATTTGATAAGCATAGGAAGAAGATGGGAGGGGAGGGTCCCGGTGCAGGAAACCCCCAAGAGACTTTCTCCTCAGCTAGGCTGCACCTCTTAAACATGCGTCAGCCTCCCCAGATAGTGTCACCAGCAGGGGACATGAGAGCTAGAAGGTGACTTTCCCGTCCGGCCACAATAAACAGCCCAAACCCTGGGAAGCAAGATGACCAGCCAGCTGAGTGCAGTGACCTCAGAACTCTGATCATCTCTGGGTGTTGTGGGAGTGAGGAGTGGCAGAAGCTGGCCCATGGGCAAGAAAAAGCATTTAGGTGTATGGCAGGACACCTACTGTCTGTCATAGGACAGATACTGAGTACCAGAGGGCCCCCAAGTGAGCTGCCAGCTGAGGCAGGGGTGTCCATCATTGTCGAGAGATCATGAGGGTTTCAAGTCAGGAGAAAGAGTCAGTGCTTGCTAACATTCTGCTTTCTCCACTCCACACAATGGCCACTCACACAGTCTTCACAGGAACCCCAACTCAACCACAACCTGAGGTCCTCAGAACCCTGTGAAATCTCTTCCTGGGAGACAGACTCCCGCCTGGCTGGCATTAGGCTTCTAGCCTTTTCCTTCTCTCAGTCAGAGACTTGGGGTGGGGGAAGGAGGGGGGGTGTTCCAGTTTCTTGGGGTCCACTGTTTCAATAGTCCGATAGCCAGAGTCAGGGCAAAAGCTGCTCTTCAGAGAAGTCTTCATTCCTGCCTTGCAGCTGGCAGCCACCCACGTGCTTCCCCGCCCACCACGGCTGTCAAATCCCCTGCTCCAGTACAAAGTCCAATCACCCTGCCCGGTGTAGTAGAGAAATAGCTTTCTCCCTGTTAGAATAGTCTTGAATAAAGACTTGACATTTTAACAACTTGACACTTCAAACAGGAGCCTGAGGGGCCTAAGGTACCTTGTTGGCCTTGGCTTTGTTGTTTAAGACAGTGACAAGTGTCGGAGCTCACCTTGCAGGACCTGCAGGGAAAGAGCCTGGGGGCTTGTCTCAGGGCTAGTTCTGGTCTCAGGCTGTGCAGATAGCTGGGAGGCACCAGGCGTGGAGAGGCAGACCTGGCCCGGCCCTGGAGAGCCTCAGGGCCTAGTCAGATCTTTCCACCTTCAGATCCCAGCCGGCTGGAAGCTCCTCCGCTGCCAAACTGCTGGCTCCCCGCAGTCCCCAGAGGGGCAGCTGCCCAGCAGCCTGATTTCTCATTTCAAAATCACACCATGTTTAGGCAAACGTTGTGTGTTTTAGGTCAAATAAACAACCCTACAAACGCGTAAATAAGCTGTTTTCCTACATTGATTGATCATAGGGGGAGGGTCAGGTTGAGTGAATGGGGGGAGAAAGGAGGGAGGGAGAAAGGGCAGGAGGGAGGTGGGGACAAAGGGTGAGAACCTCCACAGCTGAGCCACCACCTCCCGCCCAGGCCGAGTGAAGATGCTCAACTTGGATTGGCGGAGAAGGGTCAGGAGCTACCGGCCCTTGGGCTCAGGCCCAGGCCCAGGCCACTGGGGACAGTCGCATTTAGTCCACCTGGTGTATCAGCGCCCGCCCGGCCCGCTCCGGCCATGGATGCCTCTGGCTCCTGGATTCTGACCCGGGTCACCGCGATAGGACTGGCCGTGGTGGCGCTGGGGACCGTGGCCTGGCGTATCATGCGTCCCCGGCCGCGCCAGCGGCTGCAGCAGGTGGGGACGGTGTCCCAGCTCTGGATCTACCCGATCAAGTCCTGCAAGGGGGTGTCGGTGTGCGAGGCCGAGTGCACGGCCATGGGACTGCGCTGTGGCCACCTGCGTGACAGGTACGCGGGGCCCGGCGCTTGCGCCACCGTTAACTTAGGCTGTGTGGGTGCAGGGAGGTGGAGGAGTCTCCCCACAGGGCCCTTCCTTCCCAGACAAGGGACCAGGAGCTAGGGAAGGGTGCCCGGAAACGGGTGTGGGGTGTGTGTGTGTGTGTGTGTGTGTGTGTGTGTGTGTGTGTGTGACCCTCACCCTCCACCAGCCAACTCGCGGACCCGGAACTCTGAAGTCTCCAGGTTTCTTACTTTCAGGAGAAAATCTTGTGTTCCTTATGAGACGTGCCCCACGCCGGCCAATCCGCAAGCAGAAACTTCAAACTCCTTCCACCTACGCAGCAGCCGGAAGGGACTGGCCCTTGGTCATTTTACTTTTAACTTTTTACTTTAAACTCGATAGAGAACCCAAGACAATTGATCCTAGAGCGCAGGGGGCACCTAGGCACGGATCATCGTTTTCGCAGCAGTTGAACACTTTCTTGCAGTTAAAAATAATAATCTGCAAGTGTTATTTCCCCCAGGCTCTTGTCAGATAAAGAAAAGCTCCACGGGGCGGGGGGCGGAGGGGGGGAAAGGGGGGCGCGGCGGGGGGCAATGAATCTGAGATTTGTGCTGTCTTTAACCACTGAGATTTTGTAAACAGCCATTAAAAGTCTGGCTGAGGAGTGACCGGTGTGGACTCCAAGGCTTCGGGGAAGGACACCTCTGCTCTCTTGGGTCTAGCCTCCCACCAGCTCTGAACATTACTGGAAGGCCCCCTTTTAGGATCCTCAGAGCCTCGCCTTCGGCAAGGGGCACAGACTGACAGGTGCTGTAACTTCCGCTCTCAGGTCTCTAAAGCTAACACCAGCCATTAGCTGACCAGGTCAGCCCAGTGGACATGCTGATAGACCGGCTCAGGGAGAAGAAAGGGAGATTCTTGTCCCAAACCCTTCTTGTCCCTTGGCTGATTTGAGGCGGCTTTTACAAAAGGTTGGTGGGTGGTTGTGGGCCGGTGGGTTCCTCCTCATGGTGTGGACCTTGTCTTGTGTGACCCTTATCACCATGTGCTTTGCAGTTCTCCCTGTCTCGGAAACAAAGGTCATTAGAGGCTGGAGACTGGAGACCTCTGCTCCAAGGCCATCTGGCTGGTTGCCAGGCTCCCTGCTCTCCAACCCCCACTTGAAAACACCCTAAACGCTCGCTCCCTCCTTTCACCCAGACCCCACTTGAAAACACCCTAAACGCTCGCTCCCTCCTTTCACCCAGACCCCACTTGAAAACACCCTAAACGCTCGCTCCCTCCTTTCACCCAGACCCCACTTGAAAACACCCTAAACGCTCGCTCCCTCCTTTCACCCAGACAAAGCCGTTCCCAACAAAGTTTAAAAGTGAGTCGCTCACCTCCGCTGCAGGCAGTCAAGAATCCTAAATATTCCCCGCTTTGTAGAGTGGGGTCTCACTTATTGACGTTAGTTTCTGTCAGCCCCAGAGGCAAAGGGCATTGACATTTGACTATTTGACTACCGCATCGATTCAGAAAACATGTTTCGAACTTGGACGGCAGCTGTGGTGGCAAACTCGTCACTTTTGTCACAAGCTCCCAGGGAACTTAGGCAGAAAATAAAGAAACAACAACAACAAAATCCAACCAATCAACCAAAATAATAATAATAATAATAATAATAATAATAACCAGCAGCTTCTTTACCGGGGGACTATGACTAGTGCTGGGAAACAGAGGAAGAGTCCCAGAGACTATCTGGGGGGCACTCAGGGAGACTTTCTTTAGCAAAGGAGGTCAGCAGCTTACACTGAAAAGTAGAAAATGGTTAGACACTTTCCAGGTAAATCGGTGCAGCATTCTAGAGAGCTGGGCATAAATCCCAGGCTTAAAGACTGGCACACTCTGGTGTGTTCCCAGAAGGAGTGCGGAACAGGCTTGAGTATAAGGGAATGTTTTTTTTTTTCAACATTGAAACTTGACTGTGCAAAGCAGCAAGTAAGAAGTGGACATGGCCCAAATGTCCACCAATGGATTCGGAGAGCAAGTCAAATGTGGTTCGTGCAGATGGTGGAATGTCACCCAGCTTTGGAAAGGAGTGGAGGTCAAGTGCCTGCCATAACCTGGCTGAACAATGGAAACAGAACGCTAATTTAAATGAGCAGGGCAGAGGGACCAGCATAGACAGAAAGCAGAGTGGAGGCTCCGGGGCTGGAGGAGGCAGGTGTGGGGAGCCATTGCTCAGTGAGTGCAGTTTGGAAAGATGGAAGGTCTGGGAAACAGCGGTGAAGGTCGCATGGGACTGAACGCACTGCTGCCATGACGCCCCACTTCACATGGGTTATGTTACTCATGGTCCACATCTGGGCTGGGTCTGTCCCGGGTTCTTGGTCTCTTATGCAAAGAGCTGGAATCCAGGGCCCACACAGACTTGCCAGAGAGGGTGGTAACATTATTTGAAGTAAAGCAACAGTTCAGCTTCTAGAAGAATCAAGAATGACAGAAGCCAGCAGGTGGTGGCACACACCTTTAATCCCAGCACTCAGAGGCAGAGGCAGGTGGATCTCTATGAGTTTGAGGGCAGCCTGGTCTACAGTGCGAGATCCAGGACAACCAGGGCTATACAAGGAAACCCTATTGTCTTAGTCAGGGTTTCTGTTGTTGTGAAGAGACACCATGACCATGGCAACTCTTATAAAGGAAAACATTTAATTGTGGTGGCTCATAGTTCAGGGATTTAATCCACTATTGTCATGGTGGGGAGCATGGCAGCATGCAGGTAGACGTGGTGCTGGAGAGGGAGCTGAGAGCTCTTACATCCTGACTCTCAGGCAACTAGAAGTGATCTGAGATACTGCGTGTGGCTTGAGCATAAGTGAGTCCTCAAAGCCCGCCTCCACAGTGACACACTTCCTTCAATAAGGCCACATCCACTCTAACAAGGCCACACCTCCTAATAGTGCCACTCCTTTTGGGGACCATTTTCTTTCAAACCACCATACCTATCTCAAAAAAAAAAAAAATGCCACGTGAGTGAGAGTACTAAAGGAGCCTGATTATTGTTCCAGGCTGGGGATCAAGAGAAGGAGGACCCGGTTAGCGAGGGGTTAAATGAGGGTGGCTCTCTACCTTGATTGATGATATAATAGGTCATATATTCGCTTTTTCTACTGCACATATCTCTTCCTATAATGCATTTAATTTCAATCATATGAATGCCCAATTATTCATAGACATAAAATGGTAAAATAGTGTTCTGTATCATTTTTTTCTGTCAACTTGACACAAGTTAGAGATAGATCTCTGGGAAAAGGAACCTCAATTGAGAACATTCCTTCATCAGATTGGCCTTATGGGCCAGTCTGTGGGACATTTTTCTTGATTAATGATTGATGTGGAATGGCCTAGCCCACTGCAGGCAACACCACCCCTGGCCTGGTGGTCCTGGGTTGTTTAAGAAGGCAGAGAGAGAGAGTAAATGATGGGGAGCAAGCCAGTAAGTAGCTCTGCTCTGCAGCCTCTGCTTCAGTTTCTGGCCCCAAGTCTTCACTCCACTGGCAGCCAGCAGAGAGGGGATGCACTGTTCTTCCTCTGGAAACAGTGACTGCTCTTCTGTCTCCAGTTATCACTTTCTCAGGAAGTATCTCTAAGCCCGGGGAATAGTGGGCTAGAAAAGTATGGTAAAGATGGACACTAGACCTTCTTAGCAAATTGCAGAATTCACAGCACCCAGTATTTAAACATGTGGTGGGCAGGGCTGGAGAGATGGCTCAGCAATTAAGAGCACTTGCTGCTCTTGCAGGTGGACGGGGTTTTGGTACCAGCCCTTATACAGAGGCTGGCAACCACTGGTAACTCCAGTTCCAGGTTATCTTATGCCCCCTGCTGGCCTTTGCAGGCACTGCGTGCATGTGGTGCACATACACACATGCCCACAAACACCCATACCCATACAATTTAAAAATAAGTAAAAGTGGTTGGTGTATGGGATTGGCATCACCTGTTGTTCAGCTGAGCTCTGTGGCTGCAAACTCCTTGAGGAACAACCCCATCTTTCTGTTCCTGGGAGTTCACTGCTTCCGGCAAGTCTCTGCCCTTCTGTGAAGTGGATTCTTAACATCTTCTCGGGACATGTTTAATGAACGTGGTAAAGTCCTGGCAACTGGAGCAAAGTATAATTAACATCTTTGATTCAAAATGTTCCACCTGTTATGCATTAATTCTTGAGTGGTTATTCGCCCCTTTAAAATTAACACACAGTGTCAGACTTGTTTGTTGCCAAGGCAATGCTCAGTAGAGACAGACAGACAGACAGACAGGTAGACACACACACACACACACACACACACACACACACACACACACACCCTCCAGGCTTCTTTCCTCCTTCCAGGGAGGAACTATGAGGTGGGTAACTGTGACTCTGGTAATGGCTGAGGCGGCCTGTGCTGGTTTTGCTTTGTCAGGTTCTGGCTTGTGGTCAATGAAGACGGGAACATGGTCACTGCCCGACAGGAACCTCGCTTGGTCCTGATTTCCCTGACCTGCGACAATGACACCCTGACTCTCAGTGCAGCCTACACAAAGGACCTGCTGCTGCCCATCACACCCCCCACCACAAACCCACTACTTCAGTGCAGGTGAGTAGAGCAGGCCTCTGGCCCAGGGGACCAAATATGCACGCAATTTTTCTTTACTTTAGCGTTTCATTGTTTAAACCCACAGTTAGCTTATGAAATAATAGATGGGTTTCATTGTGACGTTTTTACGAACACACATGGTATGTTGCTCATATTAGCCCTGTATTCCCTTGTCCTGTACCCTCCATTGGTTCCTTCTTCCCTGCAAATAACTGTCTCAATATTTCATATCACATATGTATATGTAGGATCGGGGATGCAGCTCAGGGGTAGGGTATTTGCCTACCACACACAAAGCCCTGGATTTACTCTTGATACTACATAGCTATCTAGACATGGTGGTACATACCTGTAATCCCAGCAGGAGAGGTAGGGGCAGGAAGATCTGAAGTTTAGGTTATCCTTGGCTATGTGGTGGATTCAAGGCCAGCCTGGGCTACATGAAACCCTGTCTTTATATAGGTAGATGATGGATAGATAGATAGATAGATAGATAGATAGATAGATAGATAAATCTAGATTCTACATATAACAGGAAACGTGAGATTTTTTTTGTCTCCTCCTTTCCTTTAGACCTCTTCCTCCCATGCATAGTCCCTCTTCACATTCATGTCCTATATATACATGTTTGAAGATATATATTTGTATTGAAATCCAGATTGTTTATATGCTCTTGGAATTTTTAGGAAGTGTGTGCAATGGAGGGTCTCCAGAAAGCACACTATCAACAGTGAGCCATTGATTGCACATGACCCCCTCCCCCCGCAGCACTCAGTTCTCTGCATCGTGAGAGGAGAAATAAGGAAATAGTTTGTGTAGGAACAAGGAGCACCAAAGCCCAATGTGGCAGGCTGAGGATATGACCTGGTAGTATAACACTGGCCTTGCATGCTCGAAGCTCTGGGTTTGAACCCCAACTCAAACATAAGTTAGTTAATTAATAAGTCCAAGGTAGAAAGCAATGGGGGCAAAAAACATATCGACAGGAAACTAAGAGAAAAATAGTTCCACCCAAGAATCCAGGACCAAGCACAGCGGCAGGTAGGAAGTGTGTCCCTGCACTGAAGAGGTGTCCTGCGTTCAGGTGGAGGTTGGAGGGAGGCGGACATTGCTGGGGAACTCATACAGAAGCCTACCTCCTCAGCTCTGATGGGCTGCGGGAAGGCGGGTGCTCCAGGACCTAGCTTAGAGGCTAAGAAATCACAGCTAGAACTTCCTTTTTCCCACTGTGGGACAATGACTTGGCTTAATTATACTTTTGTTATTGTTTCTGCATTTTTTTTTTTTTTTGAGACAGGGTTTCTCTGTGTAACAGCTCTAGCTGTCCTGGAACTCACTCTGCAGACCAGGCTGGCCTCAAACTCACAGAGATCCACCTGCCTCTGCCTCCTGAGTGTTGGGATTAAAGGCGTGTGCCACTACACCTGACTGTTTCTGCATTTTTCTTTTTTCTTTCCGGAGCTGAGGACCGAACCCAGGGCCTTGTGCTTGCTAGGCAAGCGCTCTACCACTGAGCTAAATCTCCAACCTGTTTCTGCATTTGTAATTAATATGTAATATGAGTTGGGCATGGTGGCAAACACCTTTCATCCTTTCATCTCAGTACTTGGGAGGCAGAGGCAGGTGGATCTCTGAGCTTGAGGCCAGCCTGGACTACAGAATGAGTTCCAAGATAGCCAAGGCTTTACACAGAGAAACCCTGTCTCAAAAAAAAAAAAAAGAAAGAAAGAAAGAAAGAAAAGATAAAGGAAAGAAACCCCCCAAAACCCAAATAACAAAAACAAACTACAACAATTTAAAACAACAACAACAAAAACATGAATGTCCAAGGAAACCCATAGTCTATCCATCTCAGTCAGGCCTGGTGGCATCAGCCTGTAATCCCAGCAGGAGGGAGGCTGGGCAGGAGGATCATAATTTCAACAGAAGCCTGGACAACTAACTCAGTGGGACCCTGCCTGACAAAATGAAGACAAGATAAAAAGAAGAACGGAGATGTGGCTCAGTGGTAGAGTGCTTGTTTAACATGCACAAAGTCCTAGGTTCAAATCCTACTACTGCAATAAATGATGCCCCCCCCACACACACACAGTGGGCTGAGTCTTCCTGCAACTAACAGTCGAGACAGTCTCCTACATGCCAACTTGATTTAGGCAATCCCTCGCTGAAGGCTCTTCTCGGCTGATGTTAGGCTTAGTTCTGGGGCTTGAACTTGGGCCCTCACCCTTGTACCAACTAAGCCTCCCCGGTCTGCTCATGTTCTTCTGAAAACTCAGTACAGGTCAAACCTATTATCTCCCTTCATCCTCCAAGCACACCCTTCAGGTAGGGAGACACGGGTATGTTTCAGGGGCTTTTGCAAATGGGAAAAGCAAGGCTGGAAACAGCACTTTCAATTCCACTTTGGGTCTACGGTGGTCCTGAGGCAGGCGTGGACTAAAGCAAGGTCCGCCGATGGAGAAGGGATGTTGGCCGTGTCCCAGGTGGACCATTGCAGCTTTTCTGATCCGTCCAGGAATACAGTATTACATTACTCAGAGCCTCTGAACTGTCCTTGCCCGTTTCCCTGTCCCCCACTGCAGAGTACATGGTCTGGAGGTGCAGGGCAGGGATTGTGGAGAGGCGGCTGCTCAGTGGATCACCAGCTTCCTGAAGACACAGCCCGTGAGCCTGGTGCACTTCGAGCCCCACATGAGCCCCAGAAGTTCTCACCAGATAAGGGCTCAGTTCCGGCCCAAGGACCAGGTCAGAGGCTTGTGCGAGGCTCGGTGTGGTCTGAGGGCAGAGGAGAGTTGTGTGAGTCTTCCCAAGTGTGACACATCGCTGATATGCTAAATGATGTGGTATTCGTGGCAACCTCCAGACTCCAGAGACTCCAAGCAGTAGGCAGAAAGAAAGCGCTTGCCATGCTCAAAGCCTGGGCCCTGGCAGCCCTCATGAGTCAGGCTTCTAAATAGAGGGCCAGAGGTGTGCAGAAATAATAGGTCCTGCCCGTCACCATTATCCAGGTTCTCGTCTCTCCTGAAAGTTGTCGGAAATGTGTGCAATCTCTTACTGAGAGACAAGCCTCCACCCCTGGCCGACACCGTGGCCCCAGCCCTTTTTTTCTCTCCTTGGGAATATTCCAGTTTCTTGGGCTCTGTCGTGTCTATAGTCTCATAGCCAAAGGGAGAGCCACAAGTGTCTCTTGGGAATATACTCATTCCTGCCAGGATGGGTACAGGGGTGGGGTTCCTTTTTTCTTGATTTGGGAGAGCCTCCACTCCCCCGAAGTATCTCCTTTCCTATTTATGTAAGCATTCTGGGTCCAATAGAAATACAATACTATTTTGTAGGTGGAATTTTCCATCCCAGCAGCCACTTCCAAATTACCACACTGAGACTTATGTTACTTATAAATGCTCAGCTGATAGCTCAGGCTTATTACTAACTAGTTCTTACAACTTAAATTAACCTATTTCTATTCATCTACATTCTGCCACATGGCTTGTGGCTTTACCGGTCCTCCAGCATGTCCTGCTCCCTCTGCAGCTGGCTGGCTAGCTTCTCACTGACTCCACCCTTCCTCCTCCCAGAGTCCTCTGTGTCTGGCTGTACTGCCTGTACTTCCTGCCTGACTACTGGCCTGTCAGCTTTTTATTAACCAACGAGAGTAATACATATCCACAGTGTACAGAAGGATTATTCTACAATGGTATCATTTTTGGTCCAAATTTTCTAGCTTTCTTACAACTACGTGTCAGATTACAAGTGCAGGTTAGAGAAGGTGTGTGGAGCAGGTGTGTGAAGCAGGTGTGGGGAGCAGGTGCATGGAACAGGTGTGTGGAGCAGATGTATGGAGCAGGTGTGTGGAGCAGGTGTGTGAAGCAGATGTGGGGAGCAGGTGCATGGAAGAGGTGTGTGAAGCAGATGTGTGGAGCAGGTGTGTGAAGCAGGTGTGGGGAGCAGGTGCATGGAGCAGGTGTGTGGAGCAGGTGTGTGAAGCAGCTATGTGAAGCAGGTGTAGAGAGCCCCAGATGTCACATGGTCAGGTTGTTTCTTCAAGGTGTAAGGCTGCAGGAACTCACCATGATGTAGGTTGGTAGGGCTAGACAACTTTAGTGTTAAAAAAATGAGGGCCAACATTCATACTTCACATTAATTTGACGGTTGCATAAAGATAGGCACCTAGAGAACTAGTGGGTATTTTCTCAAATGTAATGAAACCATCAAACTTGACCACCTTGTTAAACTAAGGAAATGGATGCTCAGGTGATGTCTTTAAGGAAACATGTCTAGTGACAGCTCTCAGACTCTGAGGTCATGTTCTGTTTATAAAATAAAATAAGATTTTATAGGTATGGGTGGTATACCTGAATGTATGTCTGTGTACCACATATGTGTAGTGCCTATGAAGGCCGGAAGATGGCATCAGATCCCCTAGGACTGGGGGTACAGATGGTTGTGAGCTGCCATGTGGGTGCTGGGAATTGAACCCTGGTTCTCTGCAAGAACAGCCAGTGCTCTTAACTGTTGAGCCATCTCTCCAACCCCTTCTTTTTTTTTTTTTTTTTGGTTTTTCGAGACAGGGTTTCTCTGTGTAGCTTTGCGCCTTTCCTGGAACTCACTTGGTAGTCCAGGCTGGCCTTGAACTCGCAGAGATCCGCCTGCCTCTGCCTCCCGAGTGCTGGGATTAAAGGCGTGTGCCACCACCGCCCGGCTTCCAACCCCTTCTTAATGCCATGCAGTTCTGCAAGGCCAGTTAAGGCTTTGAATTGCTGTGACATTTCTATGTAAAGAACTAGAAAAATAATTATAAAGGGGTGTGTGTGTGTGTGTGTGTGTGTGTGTGTGTGGTGTGTGGTGTGTGTTGGGGGGCTGAATTTTCAGGGACTAGACCCATGGTGCCCCTTATGAGGCATTTCTGGGCCACATTGTATCCCAAAATCTGTTTCCTTGTCAGGTGGCCTACTCAGATGCAAGCCCATTCTTGGTCCTTTCTGAGGCATCCTTGGAAGATCTCAACTCCAGGATGGAGAAGATGGTGAAAGCGACTAACTTCAGGCCCAACATTGTCATTTCAGGATGTGGCGTTTACGCAGAGGTAACATTTGGCCTGCACAGCTTCTTTCTTTTTCTTTTATGGAAGGTGTAACAGTTATTTCCAGGAGATCCATCACTGTAATCCAAGCACAGGAGAGAGAGTCGGGAGGACTGGGAGTTCAAAGCCAGCCTCAGTTACATAATGAGTTCAAGGTTAGCCTGAGCTACACAAGACCCCATCTCAACAAAAGCATAAGTGTTACTAATGCTGGATTAGACTACTGTTAGAAGTGAGTTGTTCATTGTCTCTGTGCTGCACCATATTCTATTCTTCTTAGGTGTTGAGCACCCACCTAAGAAATGAACGCTAATGTGTAGAAGATGCACACAGGCGAGGCAGAGGTCTGAGGCTTACAGGGAGACTCCTGAGTCGGCAGATTGGCTGTTGACTCAGCACGGACTACATGGTCTGTGTCACTCATGGGACAAACAAGGTTGTTGGTTGTGTCCTGCTGCCCATCCCACCTGCCTGGTTTCTGCCTAGTTGCTGACTCCCTTGAAGAAGCCCAGCATTTTTAGCATGACTGATGGGTAGGGGGTGGGGTACTTATCAGCATGATGGCGTTCCCAAACACTTCCAGGGCTCCCTTCCTTGGGCCCTCAGGTGTACCACATTGGCCTTCAGCACGAAGAACTATGATGCTGGTTCTAGTGTCCTGGGAGGTCCTGGCAGCTGATGGGTCTTTGTAACAGCCTTTGGATGTTGACTTTGTCTCTGTCTGATGGGTCATGAAGTCAGACACTGGTCATGACAGAACTGAATGTAAGGATTGTGAGGAATGTGGCAATAGCGGTGTTTTGAATGAAATGTCCCCCATAGTCTCGGGCATTTGAACAGTTGATCCCTAGTTAGTGGCACTATTTGGGGAGGTTTAGGGGGTGTGATCTTGTGGTGTTCCCAGTTTGCTCTCTCTGCTTGTACATATGGTTCAAGCCCTCAGCTTTCTGCCCTAATTGCCGTGCTATCACTCGGCAGCACAGACTCTCGCTTCTGGAACTACAAACCTAAATATACTCTTCTAGATGTTGCCTTAGTCAGAATGTTTTATCAGAGCAACAGAAAAGTAACTAATATAGTAATGACATGCAACAACTCAGAAACACATAATGAGTCTGTTGTTTCTGGCAGTCCTGACCCATATCGTATCATGTGACTTTGCTGCAGTCTTGGTTGCGAACACCTGACATGCATTTTGCATTGTATGTACCATCATGCTACATAACAAGCCAAAGAATGCTTTGGCTCAGATTTGAGATTTCCATTTGCTATGAATTGTGGTGTTTTTTTTCTTGTGCATACAAAGTTTCTGCTCTTTTAGAAACATAGTAGTTTTATTAAAGAAAACAAAGGCAGCTGGGTGGTGGTGGCCCATGCCTTTAATGGTGATGCATGGTGGCCCACGCCTTTAATCCCAGCTCTTGGGAGGCAGAGGCAGGTGGGATCTTTGTGAGTTCCAGGCCAGCCTGGTCTACAGAGCGAGATCCAGGAAAGGTGAAAAGCTACACAGGGAAACCTTGTCTCAAAAAACCAAAAAAAAAAAAAAAAAAAAAGAAAAGAAAGGCAATATTTTCTTACCTTTACTCCTCAGCACATATCCAATTAGAATATCTTTGGATTATATTTGCTCAGACAAACATATTCATAATCACTTTAGTTTTTGATAAATGGTAAGTACTCTGAAGAATTGTTTTAAAATAGTTGTTATGATTTATTATCAATGAATGTTTTATTACCTATTTTGTATGTCTGTATGCTTGAGGATCACATAAAAATTTCTTATATAAAAAGTGGTTGTGGCCGGGCAGTGGTGGCACATGCCTTTAATCCCAGCACTCAGGAGGCAGAGGCAGGTGGATCTTTGTGAGTTCAAGGGCCAGCCTGGTCTAAAAAGCGAGATCCAGGAAAGGCACAAAGCTACACAGAGAAACCCTGTCTCAAAAAAAAAAAAAAAAAAGAAAAAAAAGATAAAAAGTGGTTGTGCCTGGGAAAACCTTTAAGAAGCCTTGGCGTGGAGGCTTGGTGATGGAGGCCAGCTGTGGATACCCAGTGAAGATGTCAGCCCTCCAATAGGAATTTATATCTGGTCATGCCTTTTGTGTATAGAATGGGAGAGGCAGAGAAGACAAGAAAGAGGCCCTTACCTCTCCAGTGTCCTTGGATTCCAGGGAGAGACTTAGGCCACGTGATTGAGTGACTGAATTCTAACCCCTTATTTTGGGGAACTAATTCTGTCTTTCAGCTTTTTTATGGAAGGTGGACAAGGAATGCTGGGAAAAGAGCAATCTAGGAATGCCATTCCCACACATCCACCCCTGATAATTTTTTACATTGTATTTATTTATTTGTTTGTTTGTTTATTTTTTTTGTGTGTACATGCCACAGTGCACATGTGGAGGTCAGGGGACAACTTGTGGAAGTTGGTTCTCTCCTTCAGCTGTGTGGGTCCCAGGAATTGAACTCAGGTCTTCAGACTTGGTGGCAAGTGTCTTTACCAGTGAGCCATCCAGCTAGCTCTCTTCTGGTGTTTTATAGAAAACATTCCTTGCATAGTCTCAGATCCAAACATGTGCATTCCTATGAAGATGACGAGTGTCTGGGCAGTGAGTGAACTGCATGCGTCCTTATACAGTGACTCTGCAGTGAGTGAACTTCCTGCACCCTTATACAGTGACTCTGCAGTGAGTGAACTGCATGCATCCTTATACAGTGACTCTCTCTCCCTCCCTCCCCCCTTCTCAGTGATCTGCACCATCCCCCCCTCCCCCAGCATTGCCTAATCTGTCACTACCCCTGTCACTCCTTAGGTACACACAGTCCTGGGCTTCCTCTGAAGGGCTGAGTTCTGTTGCTAAAGAAGGTCCATTCTCCCAGGCTGCCCTGAGGCTCTTCTCCTACCCAGAGTCCTTTTCACGTTCCAGCCTCTGCCTGGGGCAGAAGGCTCTTTCACAGAGCTTAGCCCTGGACCTTTGCTCCTGCCTCCTCCCTCGGCCTGCCCCTCCCAGGCCCAGTCACATGCACTTGCCCTGTGATTCTCAGTTCTTGGCCACCTGCTAGGTCAGACTCCGATACATCATCATGTCTGGACCACAGTGTTCCCTCTTGAACCCTGGAGAGGCAAGGGACAAGCTCCCAGGGGCCCTGTGGGAGCTCTTACACTCTTCTATGTGACTGCCTTGCTCAGTAGCCTTCAGTGGCTCTCTGTCTCTCAAAAACACCCAGGCTAAGCCTGTGAGCTGGCTCAGCTCATGAAAGCATTTACCACACAAACATGACAACCGGAGTTTGGTCCCAGAACTTGAGTAGAGGCAGGACACACATCCCTTCCCCCTCATTCACACACACATGCGAAAATAAATAACCAATAAAATTTAAAGTCAACCACATATGTAATTAATTTTAAAAGGCCCTTAGCCGCGCCCCCCCCCCCCCCCAACACTCAAGTCAATCAACGCTCCTCTGCCATCACGGCACAGCTGACTTTCTTGTTTCCCATAAAAGCTCTCCAAACAGCAAACTGGACCTGCCGCACTGTTAACTAAACCCAGGCCAGACTCGGCTCTGTCCACACCTTTCTGGCTCTGAGCCCATCTCAGAGTCATTACCTCCAGCCAGTGTGTCCCAGTGGAAGACTCCCATGGACTCCTCTGGGTCAACACCTTCCCAGGCCCGGTGTGAGGTCAGTAGGAAGAGATTTTCTCCTCTTCCTTCCCTTTGCTAAACAGGCTCTTTCCAGATGGTGGAATTTTTTTTAACCTTAATTTTCTTTTTTATAACGCCCCCCCCCCCTTTTTGAGAGAGAGAGAGAAGCATCTCACTATGTCACTATGTAACCCTGGCTAGACTGGAACTCACTCTGTAGACCAGGATGGTCTCAAATTCAGAGCAATCCATCCTGAGTGCTGAGATCAAAGGGATATACCGTTACACTTGGCAATCTTCTTTTAAATAAAAAGACTTATTTTTAATTATGTATATGTGGGGGTGTGTAGGTTGTATATGCACATAAATGCAGGTGCCCCTGGAGGCCAGAAGAGAGTGTCAGATCCCCTACAGCTGGCTTTATAGTGGTTGTGAGCTCCCTGAAGTGGGTGCTGGGTACTGAAGGCTTGCCCTCTGCAGGAGCAGTACACACTCTTAACCGCTGAGCCATGTCTCCAGGCCCTGCCTTAGTTGTCTATGTCTTAAAGTCCTTCTAGTTTTGTCCCACCTAGAAGAGGCTTTGGGAATAGTTCTCTAAGTCATAACTAATTAATTCCCTGACCAGGGTCCTCAGCTTCCTTTTATCCTTTTATGTGTTTTATTACCACAGTGGCCCCTGCTGGAGACATGCTCACAGGACAGGCTGTGGTTACTAGAGTCTTCTGTGCCCAGTTTCCTAACTTACTGTGACATAGAGAAAGGACCCATGTTAACTTAAAACCAAGCCGAGGAGTCTGGGGAGCTGGCTCAGCCGTAAAAAAGCACTTGCTGAGGAGCGTGGCTCAGTTCCCAGCACCCACATGGTGCCTCACACCCATCCCTAACTCCAGTTCCAAGGCAAGGCATCCTAGGCCCTCTTCTGACCTCCGTGGGCATCAGGCACACACATGGCATACTCACACACGCACAGGCAAAACACTCACGCACATAAATTAAAATGATTAAGCCTAAAAATATAAAAAAATAAAAGACGAAACCGAGCCAAACAAAACCCATGCCGGAGCCATATGGAGAACGATGTGAACCATCAGGATTAAGGCCACCACTTAGGAAGATGCTGACACCAACACCTTGCTCACCTCAGATACTTGCTTCCGGCCCCCACCAGCTCCGCTTCCTCCCTTGTGGGGGAAGTTCTGACCTCCTTCCATGTCCTTTGGCCTTCTCAGTGGTGACTTCTTTCTTTTTCTTTTTGGAGTTGGGGATGAAGGATCTCAGGCACACTAAGGCCAGCCTGGCCTTCCTTTTGACTTCCTCCCTGGCTGGGGTCCCCTCCCCCTTCTGCCCACTTGGCTAATCTACAGGCTTTTCCTAAGCCAAGCTGGCCTGGCGTGCTCCTCCGGATTCCTAGGATCCTCGTCTGCACTTCAACCCACACAGAGCACTCTGGGTTAGAATGTGTTTCTTAGGTTCCCTGGAAGTCTATTGTGCTTTTATGTACAACATGATGGATTTCACTGTGACATTTTTATGTACACATTTAACACATCCCCCCCTTATCCTCATTTATTTCTGTGGTCTTTCACTTTTACAGTCAATTATCACATTGATTGACTGATGATTGATTGATTGATGTGTGTGTGTGTGTGTGTGTGTGTGTGTGTGTGTGTACATGCATGCGCACCACAGTGTATGTGTGGTGGCTACAGGCGACTCACTAGAGTGGGTTCTCTCCCTCTCCCCGAGGACCCAACTCAGGTTGGCTAGCTGGCAGCCAGCACTTTATCTCACTGTGCCACCCCATTTGCCCTGGGTTTTTAAAAAGAGAGTATCCTTTTATTTTTCAGTGTTTCATGTATATACCCTGTTTCTCACTGAACTTGAGAGTCTGCAGGGGCTCAGTCCACTCACTTGCTTGACCTTGAGGCACAGTCTTCACTAGCATTGCCCACAGGCCAACACCTGAGAGGTCGTCCCTGTGGGAGCTGGGACACTGGAGCTGTACGGGAGATGGATGGGAAATAAGAACACCAGGTCACACAGCGACTTGGCGTTTGTTTTCGAGGCAGGGCCTGGTGTATCCCAGGCTGTCCTCAAACTTGCTATATAACAAGGCTGGCCTAGAACTTCTGGTTCTCCTGCCTCTACCTTCTAAGTGCTAGGCTAGAAGGTGTGTGACATCATGCTCCGTTTATACAGTTTTGTGGATCCAACCTAGGATGTCATGCCTGGGTAAGCTTTCAAAGAGGAGAGAGGCCTGACATTGCTTAGGAAGAATGGAAATTCAAAAGGCGTGGGGTGTCCCTTGACCTCTCCAGACTGAGGTGAAGACCACGACCTCTGATGTAATGACATCGTTAGGTGTGACTCCCCGTAAGTCGCTGCACAGGTGAGGGCCCAGAGGTGCTCACGGGAACTTGTTCTTTACTCTCTAGGATTCTTGGAATGAGCTCCTCATTGGGGATGTGGAACTCAAACGGGTGATGGCTTGCACCAGGTGAGGCCCTTTCCTGTTCCCGTGGGGGGAGGGGCAAGGGCTGCCTCTCTGCTCTGTTCCCTGTGTGATGCTTTATCTGTGTCCAGGTGCCTTTTGACAACGGTGGATCCGGACACAGGAGTCATGGACAGGAAGGAGCCTCTGGAAACACTGAAGAGGTAGAACCAGGCGGACCGGGTCTCATCCTGAGGTTCAGTTGTCCCAGGGGCCATGTTTATTAATGTTTGTAAAAGGGACCTGTGGAAACACCACGCCCGTGTGGAGTGGGAGCTTTGGGGAGTCCTGGCCACTGAGTAGAAAACCAGTATGTCCAGGGTGCCATACTGCTTATTGGTTTGCACTTCCCAGTGGAGGTCTTGGAAAGTATCTCCAGAGAGTAAAGGGGACTCCTGTAAGATGCTGTGGGGAATGTCTCTATGTAAGGCAGGTACTGCAGAGGAGCAGGCTTTGGGCCAGAGGTAGTGACGCGCTGCAGCTCTCGTTCCCATCTAGTCAACATTCGAGCACTGGAGAGTCTAGTGTTTTTATTTTCCATGGAACCAAGGGAATAGAGCAAAGAGAAAGGCAGGCTGGGCGGCAGAAAGAGACCGGCCATTGCAACACTGTGACGTCAGCACGTCCCCTTCTGCCAGGCCCGGGCTGTTCTGCTTTAGGATTCTAGGGACTGGATCCAGGTCTTTGGGAATGCTAGGTGAGCTCTTCTACCATTGAGCTCTGTCTCCAGCCATCTTTTTTTTACTTCTTATTAAATTTTGCTATTATTATTATTACTATTATTATGTGTGTGTGTGTTTGCCTACATGTGTTTGTGTGCAGCGTGTGTGTGTGTGTGTGTGTGTGTGTGTGTGTGTGTGTGTGTATGATGTCCACATAGGTCAGAAGAGGATGTCAGATCCTCTGGAACTCTAGCTACAGACAGCTGTGAGCCACCATGTGGGTGCTGGGAACTGAACCAGGGCCCTCTGCAAGGGCAGCAAGTGCTCTTAAGGAGCTCTTACTTTCTAGTCTGAGGCAGGGTCTCACTAAGTCATCCAGGTTGGCTTTGAGCTCACTTTGTAGCCTTGGTAATCCTTGAACTTGTGGTTCTTCTGTCTCGGACTCCCGAGTAGCTTGGACTATAGGCTTGTACCACCAGACATAGCTCTGGTCCTCATAAAATAAAAGAAATGGGGTAAAACTGGGTAAGTCTCTGTGTGCATCAGACAAACCACTCGGGAACTGGTTGTCACCCTGCATTTCTTGATCTCTCCCTCGCACACTCCCTGGTCTCCGATTTCCTTTCCCTCTGACTGTGAAAGGCTCTGGTGCTTGGAGAACAG
Source organism: Peromyscus eremicus (assembly GCF_949786415.1). Taxonomy (NCBI): domain Eukaryota; kingdom Metazoa; phylum Chordata; class Mammalia; order Rodentia; family Cricetidae; genus Peromyscus; species Peromyscus eremicus. The sequence continues at coordinate 10,828,998 of NC_081431.1, forward strand.
ACTCCTCAAAGCCTTGGGGCAGGTTCTCTGTATTGTCAGAGCCCCTCTCTTGGGAGGCTATGTTTGTAGAAAGAGAATAATGGGCGCCAAACACAGGGTAAGGGCAGGAAGCAGGAATCACAGGAGCCCATACTCACCGCCTGATCTTCTGCAGGCTTCTTACAGCCCAGCTATCCTGCCTTAACTGCTTTTAATACCCAGGAAGACAGTACAGGCAGCCGAGGTGTCTTCTAGCTCTCCCTGAGATTTAAAATGCTGTGAGTATAGTGATTTATGTTCTTCCCGGGACAGGTGGTCATAAATCGGACAGGGAGAGGCCCCGCTGCAGGGTATAAATCACAGGCAGAGCACACAGCCCCTTCCACGGCATCTCTGGGTATCGCTGGTACCCTCGGGTTGCTGCTGCTTTGCACTGAAAGTGCAGGGCGGAGAGGCTGACCTCTCACCCACCTGCCTGGCCTTGCTTCTATATGGTCAGAGCCCAGCTGGACAAAGCAAGACCCCTACCACAGGGAATTATTCCAGCATTGTCTGGTTAGGACAAGCATGGGGAGGCTTGTCGTCTGCTCATGGGAAAGAAGGAGAATGGAATCACTCCGCTCTTTCTTTTTTTTTTTTTTTTTAAATTTTTATTTAATGTGCATTGGTGTTTTGCCATAGGTGTTGGGTCCCCTGGAACTGGAGTTACAGACAGTTGTAGCCTGTCACGTGGGTGCTGGGAATTCCTCTAGAAGAGCAGTCAGTACTCTTAACCTCTGAGCCATCTCTCAGCCCCACTCTGCTCTTTCTTAAAGGACTGGCTGAAGTGGGCGCTTTGTTTTTTAGGGGAATGGAACTCAGGATCTTGGGCATGATAGGCAAGCACTCTGTTACAAGAGTTCCATTTCAGCATGCTTAGGATCTTGAGGCCTCAGTTTCTATATTTGTAAGAACTGAATTTATAGGACTTCTCATAACTGAAATAAAGCAACTTGTATCATCTTCAATAGGGGATCAGGTCCTGACCACAGGCCCCAGCACACCCGGTCGTTGACAGCTTGCTGTATCAATTGGACGCTTTTGAGAGCAGGAGAAGCCAGAAGAACTCTCCGTTCTTGAGGCTGACTTCTTTTGATGACACCTAATCTATCCCCGTCGGTTGTCAGGGGTGGAGGCAGTGTCTGTGTGTCACCCCCCAGGGAGCTGTCACAATGATGCTCACCTCAGAACCCAGCCATGGAGATAGACTAGGAGGTCTCAGAAGTGGGATGGACATAGGACTGCCCATGGCTTTGTGATCTCCACCTGGGGACTGAACAGAGAGAGACCTTGCCTGTAGCCCTGCCTGGTCACTGATGTGAGGAAACAGGACAGTGTGACTCACCCCTGCTCCTCACTAGTGCACAGCACTTTATAGATGACAAAATGTTTCCGTTCACACTGCCATGTAAGGATGGAGATGTCTAGTTGGAGGAGTTGTTTGATTTTTTTTTTTTTTGAGTGCTGGAATGGAGCTTAGAGCCTCAAGCCTCAAGACAGAAGCTGCACCACTGAGCTACAATGTCCAGTCCTTTGAGACCTCTGTTTAGGTTAAAAAACATGTTTTAAGACCTCTTGCATATCAGAGTAATTGCATGTTCTATATGCATTGAAATGAAATACCTGGAGAAATGTTCTTTGAAATATAATTTATTGCTCAGTGTGGTCGCTGACATTAGTAGTCTCAGTACTTTGGAGGTTGAGGCAGAAGGATTGCCATAAGTTGGAGGCTAACCTGGTCTACATAGTCTACATAGTCCCAGGTCATTCTGAGCTAGAAAGTAAGGTCTTATCTTACTTTAATTTGTTAATGCCAACAGAGGTTGCACATGTATTTATATAGAGAGGGAGAAAGATTATAGATATAAATACATAGGTAGAGTATATATATGTAGATTTAGATGTAGATATAGATATATAGATAAAGTCAGAGAAGATCCATTCATCAGTCAAGATCGAAGGAAAAGGCTTGGAATACACCTCTTGCAATGCCTAATTATGTCCACCAGGGGCCGCTGTTGACTTCACTTTGTCTCTCTCACCTGGCAATCAGGAACTGGCCAGGCTAAGGGTAGATGAGTGATTGTTGAATCTCTGGATTCTTACCAGGCCTGGGGAGGAGGGTTGCTTAGGAAGATGTAAATATGAGGAGTGGCAGCATCCTTGTTAGAGGATGAGATACCTTTGAAATCCTGATCCTCGGACTGGGCTTTGGTATCAGATTAGCATTTGGATACAGGGTCCTGGGCACATAGGTTTGGGCTCTGAGACTTACCTGTATAGGTGAGTCACACACTCCTATCAAGGCTTGGTAGCAGGGGTTGAAGTTATGTGGGAAGTGCTTGGTGCATATGCAAGTATGCGAGAGGTACAGGACTTCCCTGAGATAGGTAGATCACACAGCCCCACAGTGTAGAGCCTAGGAACAAAATATGCCAAGCCACAAAAATGATTGCTATCTCCTCCCTTCCCCATCCCCAAAACCTCTTTCATCACATGGTGACCAAGGGAGAGGCAAGTAAAAAGAGATGCCTGGGCTCACGGTCCAAGGCTACTGCAAGCTATACCATGAGGAAGCACGCTAGGCAAGCTGAGATAGCCCAAAATAGCAGCTTTATCCATCCATCCATCCATCCATCCATCCATCCATCCATCCATCCATCCATCCATCCATCCATCCATCCGTCTGTCCACCCACCCATCTATCCGTCCGTCTGTTCATCCATCCATCCGTCCGTCCGTCCATCCATCTGTCCATCTGTCTGTCCGTCCATCCAACCATTCATCCATCTATCTGTCTATCCATCTGTCCGTCCGTCCATCCATCCATCCGCTCCTCTCTTGAATGGCTGCAGTGTACCAGGTCCCATAGCGGGACTATAGCAGCAAACGGGAGACATACTGTCACCCCACAAGCTGGGGAGGGGTTGGGGGCTCCAGAGGAGACAGGTTCAGCTTTTGCTTCTTTATTAGTTATTGTTTTTAATTTATTCTCTGACAATTTCACACATTTATATATTCTGGTGCGGTAGCTCAGGGGCTGGGGTGCTAGCCTGGCATACCAAAGGACCTCCATTTCCTTCCGCAGCACCTCCTAAGCCGGGACAGTGTCACACAGGCCCGTTATGGCAGCAGCAGAGCTCATGAGTGCCACGGTCTCCCAGCCTCAGTCAGCTCCTGGCCCATCTGGACCACAGGAGATCTTGCCTCAGGTCTACTTTCTCAGCAGAACATTTAGATCTCTGTTGGTTGTGGTAGCACACACCAGAAAGATACTCTGAAGAGGCGGAGGTAGGAGGGCCGTGAGATCAAGCCTGTCCTAGGCTGTACCTTCTGCCTGTGGCCACCCCACCCCACACATGTGGGGTCTGGTCTGGGTCTCTGTTCTCAGCGGCCATTTCTGTTTTGAAGAGTAGTTAGAACCACGTTTTTTACAGTGTGTTGTTTTAAAGGTGAAGTAGAACAAAATCAATGCTTTCAATATTAATGTTTTAAACAGAAGAGTGTTGTAGAATTGGAGTTAGCTTAAGTGAGAAGCGGAATCAAGCTCCCCTGATGGAGGCGGGCTCTTAGCGTGGTATTTCCGCATTGGCTCAGGGCTTCTTGAGTTTTCTGCCTGGCAAAGGCGAATTTCCTACCCACCCACCCCCAAGGTCTCACTTTGTAGTCAGGTTGACTTTGACCTTGCCTTCCTCCTCCTGCCTCAGTCTCCGGAGTGCTGAATGACCACATCTAGCTCATACTGTCTTTAAGAATGTCACTTACCAATACTCTTGTCCATTCAACAAGCAAGTGTGGGGCCAGGGGTGACTGATGAGGCCCAGGACTAGGTGTAAGCGGGACAAGGGAATTGGACACTTTCAGTTCCCCAGGGTCACTCTGTCCCATAGAACAGACAGATGTGTGACCTGAACCTGTAGGACAAAAAGTGGCAAGGGCAGAGAAATCAAGAAACAGGAAATTGCCGCTGGCTTGTGGGACTGTGGCCTTCTTCCCTGGGACAGGTTGGGCCTGGAGGAAAGGGTGGGATCCTGCTGCTTGGGGAAGGGGAGGAGGGATAGTTAGGGAGTCACCAAGCCAGGTAAAGCACAGTGGGTTATCCTGCAGTGTTGTATGGGTGCCATAAGTAGCAGGAGAGAAAGGTTTGAGAAATCTGGCCATGGCCAGGCAGGAGGCATTGTACACCATGCGGGGAAGGACAGTGTTATTCCTTACACACTGGGGAGCCAAAGACAGAGGGTTTCCTAGTTGAAGAATGATAAGATCAGTGTGAAGTTAAGACAGCATGGGGCTGGAGAGATTTCTCAGTGATGAAAAGCACTAGCTGCTCTTCCAGAGGACCTGGGTTCAGTTCGTGACACCCACATGGGGCACTCATAATCACTGGTAACTCCAGCTTCAGGAGAGCCAACACGCTTTTTTGGCCTCCTCAGCCACTGCACACATGTGACACTCATATACACGTACAGAGAAACGCTTGTACATCTAAATAAAAATAAAGAAATCTCTTTTTAAAAAAAGATAGTCATGGGGCTGGAGAGATGGCTTAGGGGTTAAGAGCACTGGTTGCTCTTCCAGAGGACCCAGGTTCAATTCTCAGCATCCACATGGCAGCTCACAAGTGTCTGTAATTCTAGTTCCAGGGAACCTGACACCCTCACATAGGCGTACATGCAGGCAGAACACCAGTGCACATAAAAATAAACAAATCTTTGAAAAAAAATGACAGTCATAGAATGTGTCCACACTAAGTTGGTGTGGGGGAACGAAAACTGAAAGCTGGAGAGAGGTTGGCTAAGAAGTTGCTACATTCCACTTCTAATGTAGCGTGGGCATGTCGGTAGCAACATTGGAACAGCCAGAGTGGAAAAAAAGGGAGCAGAGTCAAATGGTACTCTCCGAGGACCTCTGATCTGGGCAGCCAGGGATGAGGAAGGGAAAGACGTAAAGGAGGGGGTGACAGTCTGTCCAGGACATTGGATGAGGTGACGTACGTGGAAGAGCTGTGAGGGAAAAGAAAAATTATAGGCATGTCCAGGCATATGGAATATCTAACTTTTTTCTCTTTTAAAAATTTTAAATCTTTCTTAAATTTTAAGCTTATTTGTTTGTTTGTTTGTTTTTATGCGTATGAGTGCTTTGCCTGCTTGTGTGTCTGTATGTGTCATGTGTGTGCAGTGCTGACAAAGTCAGAAGAATTAGGTCACAGAGCTGGTGTGATCCAGCTGTTACAGGCAGTTGTAAGCCTCCTGGTGTGGGTGCCGGGAAACCAACCAAAGTCCTCTGAAAGAGGAGTGCTCTTAACCACTGAGCCACCTCTCCAGCCCCAAGCACCTCATTTCTTGATGCTGGAAAAGGAAACATCACTAGAGTGAAAAGCCATCAGGGTGTAACTTTTGGCCATGCCTTGGTGCTTCCAACTGGCCTGTGGCTCTCCGGTCCTCCCCAGGGGGTGCTGGGCTCTTAGGTCTGACTGGACCCTGGTTCTAGGCACAGCCTGCCTGAGTGGGTGGACACCTGCTTCAGCCCTGACAAAGCCAGCGGGGTTCAAGTTCTTCCCGTTCGCCGTGACTCATCAAGGTCTTCTCCTGTTGCAGTTACCGCCTGTGTGACCCTTCGCAACAGTCGATATATGGAAAGCTACCCCTCTTTGGACAGTATTTTGCTCTGGAAAATCCAGGCACAGTCAGAGTGGGAGACCCTGTGTACCTTCTGAGCCAGTGATGGGAACTCCATGTTCTGGGACAGCAGATGTCTCTCAGAAACATCTTCGAAACTGACATCACTTGAAATGATTCTTCAGCCTTTTCTTTGAGTCTATGATTTCCAAGTTTTCCTCTTTCAGATCTTCTGTCTCAGTGTTTCCTGGGTCCAGCACACAAAGCAGAGAAATCCAGTCTTGCAAATTTAGCAGGACTCCATCGAGTTTCTTGAAGAATGAAGGGATTATCAAAATGCTCTGTTTATAATTATGGAGTAATTTTTCTACTTCTGCATTCTCTCGCCAAGGCAGCAGATGTCCATCATCTCCCTACCCTTCTTTGGGGAGAGGAAAGAAGACAGGAGGAAGGCTGTATAAGCCAGAAGAATGTCCCAGAATGTTTTGCTACCCCTGGACATCATGCATACAATGAAAATTAAATACTTTCCCAAGTAAGGTTGGAATGATGACATTTTACTTTTTTCCTCAAGCCCAGGGCTGGCTTTCGAAGAGGCTTAATAAAGAGTAAGCACTGGGGAGATTAATTTTTCCATAGATCCTCCTGAATCCGTAGAAAGTGTCTGTAAAGACTTGATGGATCCTTTAACTCAATGAACGCCTCTAAAATGTCAGGGTCCAAAACCAGCTCTCTAGAGCATTCAGGCTGGCCCCCAGCTTTGTGAAAAGCAAGGAGATTTTCTATGCTTGAAGCAAAGCGTTACACATCCTACTAAGGAGTCAAGATCTTTCCTAGTGTGTGGGGGCAAACAGTGACATCAGAGAGGGAGGGACCTCTCTCTGGGTGTCTAAGATGAGATTTGATCTTGCCCAGGGAAACGATGGTTCTCCATAGGAACGGAATGAAATGGCCCCAAGAGGATATGGCGCCATCTAGTGGTGGTGAATGACAGCTCAGCCCACCTTGAATTAAAAAAAAAATAAAGAAAAAAAGAAAAAGCAATCTTGTGCCTGCATCTAGTTTTCTGTAGTAGAAACATTTCTGTCTGAAGGAAGTGGAGGATCTCCTAGGTGCCCGGTGTTTCTCTGCTTCAGGAAGGTGACTTTCTTTTGTTTTTAAAATTTTACTTTATTTTTAAATATATATGTGTATATTAGTATATTAAATATGTGTGTGTGCACACGCACACGCACAAGTGCCATGATACACAAGTGGAGGTCAGAGGACAACTTGAAGTCAGTTCTCTCCCTCTACCATGTGAGACCCTGGGATTCAAGTCTGGTGGTCAGGCCCAGCAGTCACCCTTACCCCAGGTCATCCTACTGGCCCCAGACCCATATTCCTAACACCTTGTGAAAATGGCATCCATTTCCCCATGGCTCACCACTTCAGGTGAACCCCCTCATTGTCTCTGGACAGAACCTTGCGTGGGGTAGCTAGAACTAGCACTGCAGAGCAACCCCCAAATGGAAGAGGGTACCCAGACACCCTTCTCACGTAACACTTCCTTCTGCCCATTGGATGAAGGGTTCTGCTTGAAGACAGAGAAGCCAATGACCTCAGGAAGCTCTGAGTATCTCTCAAGCCCACTGTCAGTAAGATTTAAAGGCCATTCACATGTGTTTATTTTATAATTAATGAGTGGGTTAGTACTAAGGGCAAAGCTGATGTCCCATTTACTTTGGATACTGATCACATTCACTTGAAATATAGGACCAGGACCATGACAAACCTTCAGAAAGAGCTCACAACCACCAGTGATGGACATGTGAGGTCAGGCCCAAAGACCTGTCCTTTGTGGGTGTTCTATGCATGGCAACTTCATGGGGCAATCATGGCCGAGAGGTGAAACCCAGGGCTGCCAAGCAGGAGTGGGACTGTGGAATGACTCTGGTGGGTAACCTTGAAGGCTTGCTGTCTTGGCACTCCACAGAAAGACCTAGAAACTTGCCAGCAGGAAGTAAAGTAGCAACTTAGGCACACAAGAACAGAAAGAAAGCAGAATGGAGCAGGTGTGGTGGTGTGAACCTATAATCCCAGCCCTTGAAGGACGGAGCCAGGGGCTCATCAAGAGTACAAGACTACCATGATTGGGCTACATAGTGAGTCTGAGGCCTGTCCTCGTTTGGTTTATATTACTGTGATAATATGTCATGACCAAAATCACCTTAGAGGAGGAAAGGCTTATTACACCAACAGTTCCGGGTTACAGACCATCATGTGGCGAAGTCAAGGCTGCAGGTACTTGAGGGAGCTGGTTGCACCCAAAATTAAGAGCAGGGAGAAAAATGAATGCATACATGCTCCCTTGCTTGATTATACTCAGTGAGATTTCTTTACACTCCAGTGTAGATGATGCCTCATTGAGACTCTCTTCCCAGATGGTTCTAGGTTGTGTCAAGTTCACAAAACTAAGCATCACATGCCCAGTCTGGGTCATGTAACAAGCCCCTGACCTTCATTTTCATGTGTGTATGTTTGTGTGTAAAAATGCCAGAAGTCAATGTCAGATGTTTTCCTATCAACCCCTCCAGGGTTAATCTGAGGCTCACCATTTTTAATTTGCTGACAGGCCAGTGAGTCCCTGAGATCATCTGTGTCCATTTCCCCCTCCTCCCTGACTGGAGTTACAGATGCACCTGTCTTCTTAATGTGATGCTAAACATCTGGACTTAGATCCTTATATCCCAAACCTCAAATCTAAGGGCTTCTGTGGAATGCATACCACTTCCTCACCATCATCAAATCAACAAGTCCTAAGCTGGACTGTTCTAAGTCAGGAATCACTTGGATTTGAGTTCCTTGGAAGTGGTGGAGTGGTTCTCAGACACGACCTTGACCGGGCATCTAACGGGAGTGTTGTTGGTCGCAAACCCCTCTGCTACATTTTCCAGAGTGGAAGCGTGGGTGCCAGGGTGTGTGTGTGTGTGTGTGTGTGTGTGTACGCTCTTAAAAAAGAAGGCCATGGAACAATAAGTTTGAGAAGCCCAGCATGCCTCAGTCTTCTTCAAAGACAGAACAGCCCATCTGAAGGCTTTGGAAAGGCCTGTGTCAACATGTGCTTGTGTTTCATTTGGCCCTTTGAGAAATGTCATTCTGGTATCTAGAGAAACTTGTGGCAGAGCTCAGGAGTCCTATTCAACAGGCATGGCACATTCATGGGAAACCTGCAGGAGATAAAGTGACCCCACTGCTAGACCCTCCACAGCCCTGGCCTCACGACAACACCCAGTGGTGGAAGTGCCCAGGGATGCCTAGTATACTGAGGAGAGATGCCCTCTCTCCATCTGCTAGCTTCGTCTTTATACCACAGGCCTTCTTAACTCATCTATCATCTGTCTGTCTGTCTATCATCTATCTATCTATCTATCTATCTATCTATCTATCTATCTATCTATCTATCTGCATATTTTTGAAACAATGTCTAGCTGCATATCCCAGGATGGCCTTAAACTCATAATCCTCCTGCTTGAGACTTACCAGCGTTGGGCTGAGAGATGTTCACCACCACACCTGTCTAAATGCCTTTTTAACTGTGCTCATGTTAACAAGAAGACAATTTATTTCTGCTACTTTATTAGATATGGTCCAGTGAGTTGGGACAGCTCTATTGTGACAGATTCATTTATTTGTTTGTTCTTTTTGAAGTAGAGTCTGATGTAGCCCAGACTGGCCTCAAACTCGCCATATTGCCAAGGATGACTGAACTTCTGGCCCTCTTGGCACCATCTCCTGAGTGCTGGGGTTACAGGTGTGCACCACCACACCTAGTTGTAGGCAGTGTTGAGGATCAAACCCAGGGCTTCATGCATGCTAGGCAAGCATTCTACCAACCATACTACATTCACCAGCCCCACGTTATGACAACATTGTAAATCACTTCATTTCAAACAAGAGGAAAAAAAATCTCTCAGTACCACCAAGTCCTTGGAATCTATCTAATAAAAAATGTGCCTGTTTTCCCCCATTCTCCATCTGCTCTAACCATACCCTCCTAAGAAGTGAGGCCACAGCTTTGGCTACAACCCAGACACAACTCTGGCCAGACCAGTGGAACTATCAGCTCCCACACTGCCCCAGCTCCAAGGCAGGAGTTACCCTTGGTCACAGCATTAGTCTTCTTGGACAGCCTGTGGGTCCTGTTTCCCATCCACCTTCTCCTGAGGCCATTTTGGATGGGTGGGTCAATTTGGCTATTGACCAATCTAAAGCATTCACCCTTGGTGGTCCTCAGTCATGTGCCTTAGCCTTCACAGAGCATTCTGCACTGGAGCTCACAGCCTCCGAGTCTTCCCCTTCATTCTCTTCTCTTGCTCTCCATGCATCCCTGACCCGGGTCCTCAATAGTCCACCCCCATTGAGCCTAATGGGTTCTGGGTCAAGCCTACCTTCTCTCACCCTCTTTAGGATTTTTCTGAGAGTCCTGTATATAAAGTATTGTCATAATTATCCCTGATTAATATTTTTGCACCTAATAAAGTCTCAGGGCCTGGGCTGGGGAGGCTCACCTTCCAGATGGCTTCTCCAGCAATTAAAGTGACTTGTTAGTTGGAGGCCCGGGATGGCTGAGGACAGCTGGAGAGCTGTCCTTTCCAAGCAGCTCTGGTTAACATCAACCAGGAAAGCTCTCTGTAAACACATGAATAATTGATCGTGCTGCACTCACATAGCTACTGCGGATCTGAGCCCGGATGACTCACTTGTGAGCCATCCCTGTCGTCTGGATGCCATAACATTGGAGGAATGATGACGGTTTCTTGGAGGTTCTTCTGTGGCCGGCGTAGCCAAGACGAAGACTGTAATGGTTTGTTATGATGACCTTTGCTATTCCATTAGGCTCAATTGCTTTAAAAAATGATGTGCGCGTACTTTAGGAACATTTTTACCCTTTACGTTGACCTGACATCATAGTTTATATTAGCAAATGTATTAATGACAGAGGAGTGTTTTCATGTCCCGAGGACAAGTTTTAACAACCATAATCTGCCCTCAGTCATCATAAATATAAATGTATTGGTCAAACAGACCTCGTTAATGTGGCCAAGATAAATGCAAGTCTATATTTTAAGGCAGTGGGAGCCCTAGAGAATATGGGGAGCTTTTTGCGGGCCTGTGAGATTCTGTATGTGTGTTATCTGCAGGCTGAGAAAATTAACATGTTCCCCCTCTGGTTCTGTATCAGACAGATATAAATGTCTTAAGGATGTCGAGTGAGATTGTTCACATAGTTTCTGGACACCGTTAATGCCTGGTGGGGTGAATCTTAGTTCTTCAGGCTTTCTTCTCACTCTACTCACAGGGCTTTTAGAGAAAAAAGAAAAGATCCTAAGTCCTGGCAACGTGCTACCCAACTGACATGTCTCTGAGTTATACAGTGTCCCAGCTTTTTAATTATATTATCCTCCTTACTCTCCAGGATCTTCTTTCCTGTGAGACAGGACCTCTGTTGTGGATGTGTGCCTGACGTCTTGCCTCACACTGGTTGGTAAGCCACATGTCAGCCGACAGTGTTCCGGGTGTCATCTGTAGGCAGGATGCGAGGGACTCTGCTTTTCTCTGTGTCACACCACATTCTCAAGTGCTGGACTTCATTAGCAGTGTCTGTGTTCCGAGCTGCTTAGGTAGAAAATAAACAGCTTTTTTATGGTATTTTGTTTTGAACTGTGAAAAAAAAAAATGCTCAAAGCAGGAACATCTCAGGACCTCTCACAGAGAAGACTGTTTTTAGAGTGAGTCTGTCTCCCCCTGATGTGATCAACTTGGTGCCATCCGTAACTTCTCTGTGGGTTGTGGTCACCTAATGATGAGTGCTGGATGGACTCTTCAGTGAAAGACGTTGGCTCTTGAATCTCCCCAACTGAATCCGCTATTTTTTTTTTTTAAATAGCCCCAAACATTGGACTGTAGGATGTAATCTTGTCTGGATAAGTTCTCTGGGACAAGGGCCTGGATTATTTTCTACACTTGTCCTAAAATAATCCCTTTTAACCTTTTGATGGTTTAGAAATTGAGGCATACACAGTATTTTCATGGCATAGTTTTTCACAATACATGAGAGACAGATAACTCAAGTGTCCTCGCACAGATGGACAAGCAAACATAGGCACTCAGTGGGGTGTTATTCAGCCTTAAAATTTAGCAAGCCTCTGGCACGTGTTCAACGTAGATGAACCGAAACCAGCCACACAGCATAAATACCACACACTCCACTTGTGTGGGTACCTAGTAGTCAAACTTAGAAATGCAGAGAGAAGGGACTCTTTGAGGGTGCAGAGAGCAGGGGTTGGTGACTGGGGTGCTGCTATCTAATGGGTTCAGAGCTTCAGTCCTACAAGCTGAAAGGAGGTCCAGGGAGCCACTGTACAGCAATGAGGAATGGTTCCCTAGGCAAACTGTATGGTCTGTATACTTTGCTAAGATTTAAACATGATATGAAGAAGAAAAGGAGGAGGAGGAGGAGGGAAGGAGGAAGAGGGAAAGGGTCAAGCCCTGAGGGGCTTGCAGGTGAATTTAAACGTCAAGGCTCTCCTGGAAAGACACTGTAGGCACCAGCCCTGGGAAGAATCCCACCCTCTCCAGGCCCATGAAGGAGCCTTCTCCCAGAGACTAAAGCAAATGAAGTTGAGACTTAATGTCTTTGAGCCATGCCTCCACTGAGAGTGAGGTAGTTACCCAAAGCCCTTCAGCTCTCTCCTCTGAACTGTGGTTCATAAGGACACGGGACTCCTTGGCATTGACGTTGGTAGGGTTTACACTAGATCTAGAGTGCCATTATTTTCTCTTTTTTTGGCATTTTATTGTTGGGCCATGTTTATGATACCACTTGATTTTCTTGTTCAACCCTGGTAGGTTGTGCTGGTCAATGCAGATGGAGATAGTTTGAGATGGGAGACAGAAAAGGGAGTCAGTTCTCCGTGAAAGGAGGGACTTTGGGCCATGCTGTGTAGTACTGATTCATCTGAGGGCCCCATGGGGCAGGAGCCCTACCTAGAGGAGCTATATTGGAGACAGGTTTGGGGCTGGTTCCCTGGGAGGATCTCTCCTGTGTTCAGTTAATCATATGCATCATGGATTGAAAGAATACAAAATCGAGCATGTTTTTTTGTAGAAACTTCTATTTTGTTAGTTATTGTTATGTGTGTGTGAGGGTGCATATGTCAGAGGTCAGAGGGCAATTTTGTGGAGTTCTTTCTCCCCTTCCACTTCTACATAGGCTCTGAAGACGGAACTCCGGTCACAAGGCTTGCACAGTGTATTAGTTTGCATCTCTGTTGCCGTAATAAAATGCTCTGATGAAAAGCAGCTTGGGGAGGAAAGGGTTTGTTTGGCTTACAGGTTACAGTCCATCATCAAGGGAAGGCAGGACCTTCTTTCTTACACAGTGCAGGACCACCTGCCTAGGGCTGGGACTGCCCACAGTGGGCTGGGCCCTCCCACATTAACCATCAATTAAAAAAATACTGGGCAGACTGCCTGCAGACCCGCTTGGAGGAGGCAATTCTTCAGCTGAGGCTCCCTCTTCCTAGACAACTCTAACGTGTCAAATTGACCACAAGCGAACAAGAAACTAGCATACACAGCAAGCCCCTTTACCCACAGAGCCATCTTGCTGGCCCCTCAAGTTGAGGGGTTTGGAACAGAGGTGGTACCCTGGCTACCTGTCTATAAGAAGCTTCAGTATTATCGTCGTATTTACCCCACTGGACCTGAGTGGAGAGACACGGTTTAGTCTTGCTCCCTCCTGGCGACCTCACATATTCTGTAGTTGTATAAAGTGATTGTTAAAGTGTCGCGTGGCTGCGCCAGATGCTGCTCTCTCTCCTCTCTGCTCCCCTGGGCTCTGCTCACCTAGAAGGTAACGGAGGGCTCTGGTGACCTTGGCTGAGAGGACCCTATCCCAGCTGGAGGGGGACCGAAGTTCTCGAGCGATGCTTGAGGCTGGCAGGATGAAATCCACGCCAGGATTTGGTACCAGAAATTCCGTTGTTGTTTTCAAGTTTCTAAACCACATCTTCAGCTTCCAGCTTATCATGTGCCGTTTTTCCTCCCTCCTTTTCTTCCTCCCTTTCTCTCTCCCTCCTTCCCTTTTCCTTTTCCCCCTTTTCTCCCTCCCTTTTTACAGTGCTGGGAATTGAGCCTGGGGCCGCCAATCTGCTACGTAAGTGCTGTCACTGAGCTGCACCCCCACCCCCAAGCCAGGCCTTTATTAGTGAGAAGCAGGCAGTTTTATCTCCGTGAAACAAAATGATAACAGCAAACAAAATGTGAGCTCTCCGCTTCCCGCTCCAGCGGCCATACCTGCCACTTGCTGCCTTATCTCCCCACTGCGATGGGCTCTCCTGCCTCTGGAACCATAAGCCCAAATAAATTTCTCTTTCTAGAACTTGCCTTGGTCATGGCATTTCATCATAGCAACAGAAAAGCAACTGACATAAATAAGATCTTTTTTTAAAAAATTGTACTTAGTATTATTGTGTATGTATAAAACATACGTGTGTGGCCCCACGTGTCACAGTGTGAGTGTGGAGATCAGAGGACAACTATATGGAGCTAACTCTCTCCTTCTACCCTCACGTGGGTTCCAGAGATCAAAGTGAGGTCACCAGGCTTGCCTCCCCCAACCCCCACCCCAGCCCAGTACATTCCAGTTGTATCTTGTGTTTGTAGGGGGACCTGAGTCTGAAGAGTGACTCTCTAGTGAGTGATGGAGGAAGGATGCAGGTCTCTGAGAAGCTACGAGTCCCGCCCCCTCCCCCTGCATCTCCTGAGGCATGCCTGAGGCAGTAGATTTGAGAAGGTTAAATAATCTGTCCACATTATATATGGGAAGCTAGAATCAGAACTCAAGGCTTTGGCTTCTGGAAACACATGGCTATCCCCTCAAAGAATGGAAGAGTGCTGTCCATTGGAAACTCCCCCCCACCCCCGACCCCGCATTCTTGTTTTTAAATATTTGCTTGCAATTTAATGATAGACACCAGAGCTTGGGGTAGTAAGTGTACGTGTGTTTGGATCACCCGGAACTCTTGTTTAAAGTGGTTATTCATGTGTATGACTCTAAGCTGGTCCCAGCTGGTGGGTCTGCAGTGGGTCTTAGGAATCCCTGGACCCCAAACTTATTAAACTCTTACCCCTTTTCTGTACACCAAGTTCCAACCTAACTCTGCTCAAGTGACATTAATGTCAACATCCTCCATAAAAAAGAAATCAGCCAGGATGAGACATTCTTGCTCTCTGTGAAAAACGGAACCCACTAGAATGCATCATGGCTTAGGAGGGACGCGCTCATTTTGGGTGATGAGTTCACAGGGATTCAAACACCTCCCACAGCCCTCACTCTGAGATGCCCCAGAGCCCCATCTGTGCCCTCAGAGATGGGAAACACGGCAGAACTCTAGAGGCAGCAGGCCTCCCACAGAGTTTCCACCCCAAGTAGGGACTAGCCTATTATGAATTAACCCTCATTGTTAAGGCGTGGGGCTTAACTAGCATGTACAAATTGTGTAACATGTGCCTGTATGTGTGAACATTTGTGTGGGAGAATAAACGGGACAGGGCGCTTTCACAAGAACATCAGCTTAAGAAAATCAGCAGCTACTTTTTTTGATGAGTCAGTAAATAGAAGCTGTTCAGAATCCATCAGGGCCAGTTTCACAAGCATGGGGCCAGCAGCATGCATGGCCTTGCTTTTTTTTTTTCTTTTCTTTCTTTCCTCTTCTTCTTCTTTTTTTTCTTCTGTTGCCTTCTTTAAGACAAAGCTAGGATTGGGAAAGCTGCTTGAGGCTGGCACATTCCCTGCAAGGGAGAGAGAGGGAGGGAGGGAGGGAGCCCTGGTTTTCCTCCTCCTGCCTCCGCCATGCTTCATGGAAACTGGGAAAGATGAATTTCAGGCTTTGTCCAGAGCTCTGAAACCTTAAATCCTTCTAGAAAATAACCCGTCTCTCAGGAATGTTAGGTCCTAGAGAATAATAAGCACCCCTCCGCCCCCCTCCTGGGCAGTGGACCCTCCCCCCCGCCCCTCCCTGGCCGTGCTTTTGACTGTGATTACTTAAGTCTGAATAATAGAAGGATGTAATAAATCTGCAGGTATCTGCCCTGTTTGTGGTGGGGCAGAACTACATGACAAGATCAGTTGCAGAGATAGACACAAAGCAGCACTTTTCCCTCCCACTGGGGCATTGTGGCACCGAGCTTCTAAAAAACGTTCTGCATTCTTGATACCCGATACCTGCTAGATTTTCTTCTTTCTGAACACAAACGCTGAATAACATAGCTTCTGTTCAGATCAGTGACAGCCAGGCTGAGTGTGAGTGTGTGTGTGTTTACGAATGAACACATGCGTGTGTGCACAGTGAGTGTGGAGGCCAACCTCCAGTGTCATCCTTAGCTCTTCTCCATATTTTTTTAATCACGTGTCTGTGCATGTGAGTGCCTGCCTGTAAAGGCCAGAGCGCTTTCTCTCTCCTCTCTCTCTCTCTCTCTCTCTCTCTCTCTCTCTCTCTCTCTCTCTCTCTCACACACACACACACACACACACACACACTCCCCAGCCACATTTGGACTTTCAGGTGGTTGTGAGCTGCTCCATAAGGTGGGGCTGGGAATTGAACTGAGATCCCCTGCAAGAGCAGTATGTGCTCTTAACTACTGAACTACCTCTCCTTGTTTTCTGAGACAAGATCTCTCACTGGCCTGGGGCACACCAGTTCTGCTAGTCTGGCTAGCCAGCGAGCCCCCAGAATCCACCTGTCTTCATCTCTTCAGCGCTGTGCTTTTTTTATGTGAATACTGAGACTCCACACCCTGTCAGGTAGGCAAGGTCTTTATCTGCTGAGCCACACCCCCACCCCCACTCATCTGGCTCTGCATACGGAATTCAAACCTGGGCTCAAATGTTCCTGAGAGAAACTCTTGCTGTAGTCTACATCTTGAGTATCCTATAAAGGGTGCCAAAGGCTTGGTCCTCAGCTTTATGTTAGAATTAGAACCCTTTTATTTAGACAAAAAAGGGGAAGTGTTGTGGGAATTCGTTCAGTTCAGCCAATGACCTTTGGGCTAGCTGGCCCGATGGGCGTGGTCTTTTCTGGGTACTTGACCGGTTAAAATTGAGGAGGGGACGCCTGTTGGTTCTCTTGGGTGGTCGAGGCCCGGGCAAGTGGTCAAGTGGCATAAAGCAGCTTGTGGTTGGTCCCTTTCCAGGACAGGACAGAAGGACAGGACAGCGGCAGCGATGTCTTCCTTGTTCTGTATTAATGAGTCTGTTTCCCCATTGCACCTTAATAAATTTACACACACACACACACACACACACACACACACACACACACACACACACACACCCCTCTATGAGCTCTCGCTTTAGTGGAGTCTTTAGGAGATGGGTCCTAATGGGAGCAGGTTGGGTTGTTGGGGGTACGCGTTGCAGGGGATACTGGGGCCTTACTGTTCTTCACTCTCTGTTTCTTGGCTATCAAGAGGGGGAGCAGCTTCCTTCACTATCTGACCCACCATCCTCTGTTCCTTTGTCACCGGGCCCCAGACCATGGGATGACTCACATGGATTGAAACTGCTAAAACTTTGAGACCAAATAAATGTCTCCTCCTTTTCAAGCTCAGCTAGTCCAGGAATTCTATTCCAGGGACCAAACCAACTACTGCAGAGCTCCTGGTCAGAAAGACGTTCAAAGACAGTGAGTTGATCCAATGCCCTCACCTTCTTTCTACACGAGTCTTTAAGACAATGATATTTTTCTCCTTTTCAAGGCTTCAAGAGCAAGTTTTTGCAGCCACCTGGAGGAGCAGCAGGGAGCAGAAAGCGAGACGCACAAGTCAAACCAGAGGCACGACTGTGCAGAGGAGTGAGTGTTGGAGCATTCTGGGTTCATCTTCTCTGTGGTCCCCCAAACTGTCAGAACAGCTCTTGGTGACATCAGTCTGGGAGTCTTGCTCTTGCGTTTGGCAGGACCACCCCTGGCTTTGCTTGATTAAAAAAAGGTGACAGGCAGGAGACCTTTGGACCACTGGGTGACCTGCAACTGTTCTGAAAGTCACCCGCATGGCCTTGCCTTACTTTCGGCGTCTGGGTGAGCAGCTGTGCTGCACTTCAGGTTCGTAACACAAAGAGGATGCTCACAAGGATGAGAGCAATGGAGTTCACATGTGAGTGCTGAATATGGTTATAGTTCTCCGTGTGGCTGTTCATGCGTCATTTTATTGCCTTGGATGCTTGCTTTTTGAAATGGGTTCTCGTGTAGCCCAGGCTGGTCTTGAACTCACTACACAGCTAAGGATGACTTTCCACTCCTGATCTTCCTGCCTCTACCTCCTGAGCACTGGGATGACAGGAATGTGCCACCAAACCCTACTTATATGGTGCTTAGACTCGAACCCAGGGCTTTGTGCATGCTAAATGTGCTAGTGTGTGTGTGTGTGTGTGTGTGTGTGTGTGTGTGTGTGTGTGTATGTGTGTGTGTGTGTGTGTGTGCTAGTGTGTGTGTGTGTGTGTAAACTCAAGCTAACCTGGAGTCATCTGGAAGGAGGGGACCTCAGTTGGGGAATTGTCTCCATCAGATTGTCTGTTACTATGTCTGTGGGAGGATTTTCTTGATTAATGGTTGAATGTGGGAAGGTCCATCCTACTGTGGTGGTGCCGCCACTGGGCAGATGGTCCTGAGCTGTATGTATAAGACAAGGCACAAGCCAGTAAGTAGCATCCTGCATAGCCTTTATTTCAGTTCCTGCCTTGAGATCATGCTCTGATGTCCCTCAGTGACGGAGTGTGACCTGGGATGTGTAAGCCAAATGAACGCTTTCCTCCTCAGCTAGCTTCTGGCCACAGTATCTATCACAGCAATGGGAAGCAACGAGGGTACTAGGCAACTGCTACCAATGGAACATTCTCCTCAGCATCAAGTATGTTGTTTCTTATGATTAAGAAGATAGACTACAAATGAATATATAACCTTAAGGCATTTGTGTACTTAATTTTTAAAAATATTTTAAGTAAAATGTTATGATGGCGTTTGTGTATGGTATGTGTGTGTGTGTGTGTGTGTGTGTGTGTACATGCATGTGCAGTCACACACATGCATGCAGGCACATGCCATGGTGTGAGTGTAGAGATCCAAGGCCAGCTTTCGGGAGCTGATTCTCTCCTACTGTGGTTCCGGGGTTTGAATACGTGCTGTTAGCTTACACGACAAACTATTTTACTGGCTAAGCCGTCTCACCAACCCAACAATCCTTTTCTAAGCAATGATTCTGAATACTGAAAGCACTCCACACACTGTTCGGAGCCACAAAGCCCAGCTCCCTAGTCACTGTCCACTTGAAATGTGGCTCTTTCAAATTGAGATGTGCTGTAGATATAAATTATACAGAGTTCAAACCTGACGGGGAAAATGGGTATATGTCGGGCTAAAGATGACAGGTTTGAGCTCTTTCCCCTCCCTGGTGAGAAATGCTAACACGCGTTTTGAGTCTCACCTGTGCAGTGGCTGGAGGCCCAGCCTCTCAGGCTCCAAGATCCTCCAAGCACCTTCATTTCTTCGTTTCGTTTCACCTGCACACTCGGCATTCTGCCCACAGTCATGTTTCTCACTCAGACGATCCTTTCCCTACGAGTCCTCGCAGTTTCTGTGGTGTTAAGGAGTCAGTGATCTTGACAATTAAAACACCAGAGTCGGGCTTAAGGCGCTTGGCCTCCTCGCACTGTGAGGCAAGTTGGTCTTTTATCCCCTAGGTCTCTGGAATTCTGCTTCTTAAGGTAACTCACAGAGGGCAAAACTTATGTGTGGGTTAGGGCAGTTACCCTGGGTGGTGGGGTTAGGGAGCGCGGGTGGGAGGCGAGGGGTGGGGGTGGCTGTCGGAGGACGGGAAAGGCTTCCGACTAGGGAAATACTCTAGACTTTGGCTTATTTGAGTGTGTCCATTTGGCGGAGTTTTTTGAGCGTGTGAAGCTGTACATTTTTTTTGAATGCATATTACACATCAACTAGAAGTTGCCTGTGAGTACATTTTTTTTTAAGTCAAAAGCCCTGGTGTTAATGAGATGAGAGAAATGACCACAAGGGGGCGCTATATCCCTTTCCCGTGCGCAAGAGGCCCTCCCCAGGGTTGCTGGAGATGCGGACCCGCCATCCTTAGAGGAGAGATTTGTGGGTGAGTGACCCACCTTGGACAAGCCTCCTGAGTAACTTATGTCTGCACTTGAGGCATCCACACACAGAGAGACACAGACGGAGCCGACTTTTTCTTTTTAAGTCTTGATTCAGAGCGCTGGCTGTGGAGGGATGGGAGCGAGGTGTTGCAAGCTCACTTGGTGGTCCCGTGTAGGTTAAACACCTAAGGAATGTCACATTCTTCGGAGAAATTAAGATTCCTGCCTTGCTGTAAATAGACACCCACGAGGAGATGGGGCAGTTCTGGAATGGCCAGGCCCTGCTGTTATCGACGGAAATCCTGTGTGGTGGTAAATATGGCCCTCGGAAGAGCCTGGAAAAGAGATTATGGGAGCAGAGAGGGGCTGAGAATGCAAATGTGGGAGGTTATTGGCTAGATAGTGGCCAGGAAACCAGAGACTGGGGGCGGGGGCGGGGTGGGGGTGGGGGGAGTTGGGCTGAAGAGCATCAGAGGAAATAGGGAGGAAGAATAAATACAGGAGATAAGCAGCTTCCTCCCTTGTTGGCCTTTTGTTTTGCATCCAGGACTCTGGTCCTTCTGGGTCCTCTTCTGGGGACAATAGCCTGGAGTCTTGAGAAGCAGGCCTGGCTCCCACCTCTCTAGTCTATCCCAAACCTACCGGGCCTGCTTCCCTAAGCAGCCAGCAGCGGGTAAGGTCTCTCCAGGCTCAGGCCTGTCCCGGCCTGCCCCCTCTCCCCCTCCAGGGACTAGAGCACAGGGCTGTGTGCCTGACTGCTCTTTCCAAACATGCACACATGGCCAGGACCCAGTGTTGGGTCTCAGATGTTGGGGGCTCAATAGAGCTTAATAACAGTGTTGGGGACTAGGGACGTGACTCAGGGTAGAACTTGGCACGATCAAGGCTCTGAGTTCCATGTCCAGCACCTAAACTACAGAATACGTGGGCAATAAAAACGAATGTGGCCATGAGGGGAGCATCCCCTGTCTTGGAAGGGAACAGAAAATGATGGGATAGCTCCACACTGATGTAGGGCCCAACGGCCTGCTGGAAAATGTCCCGAGTTCCCCCAGCAACATCCCAGGTTCAGCTGGAAAACCTGTGGCTCTCTGAGGCAAGTGAGAGAGACCCGAAGGTGACAAGACGGGCCTCCTGGCCGTGCCCCGACTCCACTCTCTGTGTGTCCTAATCTTTGCGGATCCCTGTGGGCACACGTAGAACAGGTGAGAGTCTCAAAGCTCCCTGCAAGGCTGCAAGAATGTAACAGCCAAATACATGTGAAACACTCTTCAGTGTGCAGAGCACTGAAGTGTTAGTTATTTGTCAGGACCACTAGCCTACATAGAGCAGGATGTATAGGGATGAGTTCCAACCCCAAACTGAAAGAACTCAAGTTTGTGAAGACTTTGACTTTGGAGAATCACAGAAAATTATTCCTCTGATAAACATCAATCATCTTAGTGCCACCAAGGGCCCAGTGCTGCAGGTTCCCCCAAGAGGGGAATGAGGCACCAGAAAGCCAAGCCGCCCAATGCTGGGCACTTGTCCTTGAACTGTGACTCCGGGACTTCAATCTGAGAACTCTTTACTCCATCTATGGGACATTTCCATACTTCTCAGCCTTATGTCCCCAGGAATCATGGGATAATACAGCAGACTCACTTTTTCAGTCAGCTCCCAGAGAAGATGGTTTGTTTCAACCCACGCCAGTGAATCCTCTGTCTACTGGGGCTGCCTCTTAACATGTACAACTCAGTTTGTAATGGGAGATTCAAGACAGTGCCTATGGGATGAGGGAGCCAAGAGGAGAACGCTTTTGACTGTTCATCTGCCTTATGACTGGTCTCCATAAGGACTGTGTCATGTTGGAGGCAGGGGATAGCATCTTAGGGGCTTTGGTTAAATTTTCATTGATCATCAATGTTCCAGCACTGTGGTAGTTATGGACAAAACAGACATAGACAAATGGAGCTTATGAGAGGTCAAGAGCAGGGGTTAAGCAACGAAATATACATGTTGTTAAACACCAATTAGGTAGCTGCCTGAAGCAAGGGCACCAGGAAGACATTTCAGCTGAGCCCCGAAGAGAACCACCTCAGCCCGGTGGAAGTGTGGTGGTGTTGGGGTTGGAAGTGGAGCAGAGTGTTCCAAACAGTGAACAGTCTGTGTGTCTGTCCTCTACAGAAAGGGTCAGAGGGCCATGGGGAGTCTGCTTATACCCACCTCAATCTGACTCCCGCATCCCAACACCTTCTTCCTCTGGAATTCTGTAGAAAATTTCTTGACTGGACATCCAGATGGGGCGAGATCATGTCTAATGATGAGGCCGTCCCAGTGGGCACACTTAGTACATTTGTAAGCCCCGCCTTCCCACCCAAAGAGAGAAATGTTAAGAAAATACACATTCTGAATTTATTATAGTTACTATGACTCAGATTTTTTTAGCTGAAGGCTAAAATCTAATAGAGTTTTCCTAAGATTCCTTGGGGGATTTGAAGGATTCTTTTCCCACCAGCCGTAGAAGGAAGATTATAAAAACACATTTCCTCTGGACAGAAGAACTCCCTTGGATCCCAAGTCCTAGAGATTTCAGTGGTGGAGGCTACCCCACAGACTCCCCCATCTCCACATCTGCCTCCCTTTTACTTCCTTTTCTGTGTCTTCCTCTTGTGTAGCGGTGGCTGAGTGGACAAGGAGTTGGCTGTCATTTGGGGTCTTGACCTTGTCCCTTCACCAAGATGCTGTCCCCTTTTATTTTTTATTAAAATTTTGATGTTTTTGAGAATTTCATGTGAGTTCTAGATCTACATCATTTTCACTTACCACTCTCCCCTCCCAACATCTCTTTTCCCCCACTCCCTCTCAAATTCACAACCTCTTCTTCTTTCATTATTATTACATATAGGCACACACATATGTTACATATATATATACACACACACACATATATGTCTACTACTGAGTCCATTTAACGTTGCTCATATGTACGTGTGTTTAGAGCTGACCACTTGGCTTGGATACTTCAGATGAAGAGCTCCTGGTAATCACTGTCTTCTTCCTCTTTAGACTCAGCTTCTTCAAATGTGGAGACTAGATCACAGCTTCCTCATAGCTTTAACATCCCTGGTCCTCATGATTACACTCAGCCAAGAGGCAAAGGAGGTGAGTCCCATGTGAGACGCCAGGATTGGTTGAAAAATCTCAGGATGAAGTTGGAACAAAGCCTTCCTTCTCCTCAGATAACTTAGGCAGACACAAAGCAGACACCAGAAAAGGGTCTTCTGTTTCTCTCCTGCTCAGCCCCTTTTCCAGAACGGCTCCACGTTACTCACATTGTATTTCTTTCCATAAGCTCTTAGAGCCCCAGGGTCTCCCTAGTTTCCCAGCTAAGCCGCTCTTCCCTACAAGGATTTCTGTGACTGTTCAGACCAAGAATGCAGTCTCCAAGATCTATAACATTAACCAGACAAGAGGTCTTGGGAAGGCCCTGAGAGACAGTGAGGACCATGGCCAGCTCAAGGTTCGTGTATGACCTAAGGGGACTGATGTGAGTTGGTCTCTCTTGAGAAAGAGAATTGATCAGGTGTGTCAAGAAGACTTAAGATGGGAATTGACTCAAGCAGATATGAAAGCCTGGGAGGTCCACCATGTGGTACCTGCAAGCTAAAGAATGAAGAAGGCCAGCATTTTCGTAAGCTTGGGTCTGAAGGTCTAAGAACCAAGCCGACTTCTGAGGCAGAAGATAGAGAAGATGGGGAGATGGATGTTCCAGCTAAAGAACAAACAAACAAACAAACCAGAATTTCCCCCATCCTCTCTATTCCATACAAACTCTGGGCAGATGAGATGGTGTTGCCTGCCATGGTGGGGGATGGGTCTTTGTCATCCACCAACTCAAGTGACAATCTCTTCCAGAAACTCCCTCCTAGACACACCTAGAAATAATGTTCTCATCAGTTTCTTGGGCATCCTTGAGCCTAGTCAGGTCAACACAAAAAATTAATAATCGCAGAGTTTGATTTCCACTAAACCCAAGTCAGAGTCACTCTGGAATAAATGGGCGGTGTTGGCATTTACTCTGCTTCCACAGATGCTGAACACCGACATTTTAAAGTCAGACAGAGAGAGCTCAACTTAAAAAAGAAAAACACAACACAAGCTGTCTGTCATCTTTGAGGTCTATCTTTACAAATTTTACAGGACTCTGTCTGTCTCTTATGCTGTGTTTACAAGGCCTATCATGCTTGGCTCTGTAGCCATTCATGAACTTTTTTACTTGTCACCACCTACAAGTGGACGTTGTGGGATGCTGGGAAGAAAACAGGACCCGGCACACTTGTATAGAAGGGACAGCAGTGTGTTCAGATCCCTGTCTGCTGGGTAGGTGTCCATCCTTGGCTCATCCACAGAGCCCAGACATAACTCCATCATGCAGGTAGCACACAGGGCAGGTAGTCATGATTTATTATACATTTTTTGAGACAAGGTCTCACTGTGGAGCCCTGGCTGGTCTGGAACTCACTGTGTAGATCAAAGGTCACCTTGAACTCACAGGGATCCACCTTCCTCTGCTTCCCTAGTACTGAGATTCAAGATGTGTGCAACCTCACCTGGCTTACTCATGATTTCTTGGGTTGTGACTTATCACCTACTAGGCAACTAAAACCATTTCGTTCAGTTCTCTGCATCCAGCATCCCACAGAGCTGACACAACACGGTGGTTTAGGAGAAGAACAGAGACAGCTAAGTAAACAGCCCAGTGACTGCTCACCCTTCAAGGCTGTGGAGGCAAAGGAGGGTCCCCTGTGGTCCTGAGAGCTGTCTCTTAATTCTGGTTCTGTAAGCCCTTTTGTCAAAATGCAGGCCTGTGACTTCAGCATTCAGAGGAGGCTGGGGCAGGAGTTAGAGATCAGCCTGGAGGACAATGTAGAAAAACTGTCAAAAAAGAAAAGCAGGGATGGCTGTAGAAATGACTGTGTGTTGTGAGAACTCAAGCTCAAATCCTTTGTACCCACATGAAAAGTCAAGTGTGGCTGTTTGTGCACATCTGTAATCCCATTGCTGTATGGGGAAAAGAGAGGACTGCTCGGGCTTGCTGGCTGCCAGCCTAACTCCGGGGTCACTGAGAGACCCTGCCTCAAAGGAATAAAACAGAGAGTAACAGTGTAGGGCACATGATATCACCCTCTAGTCTCTGCTCACAAATGTGTACCCCCCCCAGATGTGCTCAAAGACAGCAGAAAATAAAATAAAAATTCTAAAAAGAAGATGTAGAACAAAAGGGAATAAAACCTATCTCTAGAAGTCAAGGATGTGAGTTCATTAAGGAGACATCAAAATGGGTGACCTCTAGCAGGCTATAAAGGGCTATAAAGAATGGGCTTTAGAAATGGGCATTGATGGAAATCTTGGTGGTGGAGAGACCATGAGTTTAAGAATTAGATTGGCACTGGGCTGTGGTGGGGCATGCCTTTAATCTCAGCACTCAGGAGGCAGAGCCAGGCAGATCTCTGTGAATTTGAGGCCAGCCTGGTCTACAGAGTGAGTTCCAGGAAAGGCGCAAAGCTACACAGAGAAACCCTGTCTCGGAAAAAAAAAAAAAAAAGTCAGATTGGCTAGTTGCTGGCCTATGGTTGGCCCACTGAGATCTTGAACAAACTACCCCCTCCACCCAGACCTCAGTTTCCCTACTGTAAAATGAGAGGTGGGTAGACTCTTTCCACAGTTACTTCTGGCTTTCACAGGCTCTGCTTCCCAGCAACAAAGTGGTTCTTTGGAAATGGCATTCCCTGTCAGGAAATAAAACACGTGAGTGGACATGAGCGTGCCTCTCTTACAAGGGTAGCCAGCGCTCTGCCCACTGCATAAAGGGAGTAGATAACTGTACCCTTGGAAGATTCCTTCCTTCAGAACTCAGACCATACCAGAACCAGCCAGGTTTCCACAACACTGACTATTGGTGTACTTTTCTGCATTTCGGTCCTTTTAGGCCCAATTGGGTGCCTGTCTGTTCACACTGCAACATGCTCTAGCTGGAACTCCAGGCAAGAGCACAGGCATGGGCAGGGTAAGGGGAGGCTTGGAAGAAGGCTGGGAAACTCTCCCTCAGGGATCAGAAATCTGGCACCATCCATACCATTAAGTCTATAAAATCAATTCCCTCTGGGATTAAGTGCTTGCTTGATACACTGTTTTTATCACTCAGTGAGTCTCATTAATTGACTTATTCAAAATTTTCACTTGTTACAGTTGACTTCTCTAGGCTCATGACTTGTTATATTTCTTCCTTGGATGGTATATCAAATTTCAGCTATAACAACTCATTTATTTAAAGAGAACACATCCCAACCAAAATCAACCAGCAAAGCTTGCTGTTTTCTCCTTAAGCTTCTTTCATATGAGTAGACAACTGTCCACTGCATGTATTTTATAGAACAGGGAATTAGACGTGCATTCAGAGTCAGCAGAGTAAAATCCTCCACCCTCGCTGGGGTGGAAAGCAGAAGCTAGCTGGACAGTCTCCTCTCACAGTTCCTTCACCGAAACACTCCGCAGTGTTTGGGCCTTGGCAGTCATCACAGGGAAAGGTCACCTCTGGAACTGAGTTGTGCTGAGGTAGAGGTTCTGGACAATGCCCAGAGGAACAAGTTTGTATAGGTGTGTTTAAAGCAGAATTACATCACCTTGCCGTACCTTGATACACGCCCGCTTTCCCAACTCACTTGGAGGCCATAAAATCGAGAATAGAGGTTCTTGACCCTCTGCCAAGGTATGCACCACCAGTGAAGGTAGCTAACAGTCTCCAGCGGACATGAGCTCAGAAGAAATGAAACGGGAACACAAGGAACACAAGAATCGTGAAAGAAATGCCAAAAACCAGAGGAAGCAGAATTAATGGACCAAAGAGAACAGGAATGTAAATTAAACTTAATAAATAGCTTCAAAGTCTGAATAAAGGATATTGGAAACATGACACAGGGAATAACTTCTGACCTTGGGCCAAATGGAAATTCTGGATGTGAAAAATATATAAGAGAAGAAATAAAGAACTCCCCGCTGGGTTAGAAAGGCCCTTTATGCCCTTCTTAATTTCTTTAAAATTTATGACTGTTAAAAGCAAACTATCTACTGTCTACAAGATGGATGCTTTAAGAATAAGACACGGATTGAAAGTAAACAATCGACAATGATGAGCTAGAGGCACAGGAAAGCTTTATTAATTATAGGTGATTAATATGCTAATGTCAGACAAAGCATACCTCAAGAGTAGACATCATGCCAGAGAAAGGAAGTTTCATAATAATAAAACATGAATTCATCAGGAAAACGTAATAACTTTCTAAGTGTGTATGCATGTAATGATAGCTACAAAAGACCTGAAAGAAGTTGGCAGAATCAGTGGGAACAAAAACCAATTCCACAATCAGAATTGGATACATTTTTTTTAATGTCTTAGAAATTCAAATGACTAGACAAAACTCAAAACATTGAAATTACAGAAGATCTAGACAATAAATTAGCCTATCTTGATCTAAAAGACATTTATAGCCTTATAGCCAACCCCTAAAGATTACACATTCTCTTCCAAGTGCATGTGTAGAGCTGGGGGTATAGCTGAGCTGGGGGTGTAGCTGAGCTGGGGGTGTAGCTGAGCTGGGGGTGTAGCTGAGCTGGGGGTGTAGCTGAGCTGGTAGAGTGCCTGCCTAGCATGTATAACATCCTGGGTTTAATACTCAGTACTACATAAATCGTTGTGGTGGTATATACTTGTAATCCCCGGACTTTTGGAGGTAGAGACAAGAGAATCAGTTCATGTACATCCACACAAGCAGGTAGGCCAGTCTACCCTTTAGGCTTAGTATACCTTAGTTTGTACCTCCCCCCACAGTGGGACCATACAGACCAAGACGTGGAAGTGACAGGGTTGGCTTGTTTTGCTTGTCATGATCACCAGACCATGACGAGCAGAGTTAGTTATGGAGGTGGACCACCAATCTGAAGGTGTTGAGGCCTTGGGTAGGACCCATCTTTCTGAGGCAATGGAGAAGGGATTAGGCTGAGGGGAAACTGAGGTAGGATGCAGCTTGTGCTCTCCTCTCTGTCCAACCCTACTAAAGAGAGGCCCATGACAGATCTTGGGGTGCTAGACCCACGGTTGGGTCTTCCATGTGGGACTAAGGGGCAGATGAGTAGACAGGTTTGAAAATTGAAGAGAGTAGAGGGAGAGGGGAAAGGCTGCTCCAAGCTCATCCAGGAGATCTGGAATCCGAGAGGGGAATATTCCAGGCAGGGGAGAGCCTCCCGACTTGTGCCTTCTCTGTCCACTGTCTATTAACTATTTATTCCCAGGATTTGGGGGTTGGACCCCAAATACCCTGCCCTAACCTTATACATGTGAATCTAGCAATAAAATTCTCTAGCAGCAGCAACAGTGGCAGCAGCAGCAGAAAGTAGGAGGAGGAGGAGGAGGAGGAGAAGGAAGAGGGAGAGGAAGAAGAAAGAAGAAGGAGAAGAAGAAGAAGAAAAAGAAGAAGAAGGAGAAGAAGAAGGAGGAGGAGGAGGAGGAGGAGGAGGAGGAGGAGGAGGAGGAGGAGGAGGAGGAGGAAAGGGGGTATCCTCAGCTACATAGCATGTTTGAGGCCAGCCTGGGCTATATGAAACATATCTCAAAACAAAAACAACCAAACCAAACCAAACAAAAAAACCTCATGGTGCATCTGGAGCATTTGCTGGGATGGTATGTGGGATTATGTGATAAGTCTGAATGAATTTCAAAAGATTGAAACCTTCTTGCTGTAACAGAATTGGATTAGAAATCATTATCAATAAACTATAAAGATAGATATGAGTCCATATAACTATATAGGTATTTATAGTTACAATGTGCATGTGGAGGACGGCCCTTTATTAAGTCTAAGTTTCTAAACCGTAGTAAATACTAGCTAAGAAATTGCAGAGATAAGAAAAGAAATCGCCGACATGGGAAAAACAATAGAGGCCATTAAGAAAACAAAAGAAACGGTTCTAAGAGATTAATGAGAGGAAGCATGTCCACAGAAAGAGTTTTACAAGCGTGTTTGTGAGGACGTTATTCATAAGACCCAGCAACTGAAAACAACACAGCTGTTTATAGATAAGCCAAACGTGGTGTGCCGTACAATAGTATCTGATACAATATGAGGAGAAGAATTGTCAACAAATGCAAGATCCTGGACCAGGTTCTCCATCTTGTTGAAGTACAGAAGCCAAACAGAAAGAGCAGATCCTGGATGTTTCATTTATATGTTCTCAAGAGCAAGCAAAGAGACAAGAATGAGCAGTGAATAGTATTAAAAATGGCTGCCGTAGGCGGGAAGGTGGTTGTTCAGGGAATTCTTTGGGGTGGTGGAAATGTTGCCCATCTTGAGGGTTCTGTGAGAGAGATGAGTGCGTGAGTTTATCACTGCCTGTGGAATTGTACACGTAAGATTTATGCATTCACTTCTAGAAAGTCTATAGAGAAAACTAGAAATGAATGTTAATTAAATTTGCTGATTGGGAGAAGTATGGGTTAACATATGAACAACTTTATCAAGGGTAATAAAAGGTAGATTTCCCATCATTGGAGTTACAATTACCATAAAAAGAAAATATAGGCTGTACTCTATGTTACTAAGTTGATACTAGAGATATCAGTATGAACATCAATATGGTAGCTATAACTATATAGATGTATAAAAATATCCCTTATATGTGTTATGATCATGACAACCTGAAACGTATATATAATATATATCTACACACAACATCAGTATCAGAAAGGACATACATCCATTTGTTTATGTAATCTCAGTTCCCAGAAGACCTAGAAATCATGACATATACTGGATCACCTTCCATTAAGCAAATCAGAGCTCCTTGGAGTAAAGGCTGATTTCAGGGTGAGGAAAGAAATCTAAATGAGTGTAGGATATCCTGGTGTAACAGAGAGCCAGGCAAGGTTCCACCCACAATGGGGATAGCTATTTCAGCTTCCATATAGTTTTCACTTTTATAATCAAATTAGTAATAAGAATAAAGTGATAATGAGGCTGCAGAGAGGGCTCAGCGGTTAAGAGCATGGGCTGCCTTTCCAGAGGACCCAAGTTCGATTCCCAACACCTATGCTGGGTGACTCACAACAATCTGTAACTCTAGCTCCAGGGAACCTGACACCTGTGGTCTCCATGGATATGAGCACATACATGCACATACCCACACTCA
Source organism: Peromyscus eremicus (assembly GCF_949786415.1). Lineage (NCBI taxonomy): Eukaryota > Metazoa > Chordata > Mammalia > Rodentia > Cricetidae > Peromyscus > Peromyscus eremicus. Next base: position 10,859,058 of record NC_081431.1, read on the forward strand.
CATTCAACACACATGCTATGATTAAAATTAAGACAAATCTTTAAAAAATTGGATAAATCCAAATTGAAGAACAGTCTACAAATAACCAGTCTATAGTCTTCAAAAGTGTTGAAAATCCGGGTGGTGGTGGCGCACGCCTTTAATCCCAGCACTCGGGAGGCAGAGGCAGTCAGATCTTTGTGAGTTCGAGGCCAGCCTGGTCTACAGAGCGAGATCCAGGAAAGGTGCAAAGCTACACAGAGAAACCCTGTCTCCAAAAACAAAAACAAACAAACAAACAAACAAACAAACAAACAAAAAAGTTTTGAAAATCAAAGAAATGCTGAGGAATCATTCTAAATTAAAGGAGAAAATAGATAGGGCATAAAATGGAAGCATCACCTGGTACCTCAATACTAGAGTTAATTTTTATATTCTATGTACCAGTTAAAATGCAATTGAAATTAAAAATAAAATTATTTTTATTTTTAAATTTTATAAAAATTAAAATTTTATAAAAATTTTTCATAAATATAATTTTATAAAAAATTAAAAAAGAGATATGTCAACACAAAAAAAAAACATGATCTGAACTAGCTATTGGTTTGGGAGGGCAAATCACTGGGACCCAGGATGCAATTTGAATGTGCACTTTTAGCTAGCAGTATTGTAGATGTAACCAACCTTCTTATTAAATAAGAAACACAGAACCAATGCAAAGAAGAAAGCCAAGAGGTCAGAGCTAAGAGCTAAAACCTTACCCTTCCTCCTGCAGTGGTCCTACCTCTCCGAACCAGAGCTACCCCTGTGTTAAAGTCTTTATATAGAGTTCCTGTTCTGCCTTCTCATTGGTTGTAAACCCAACCACATGACCACCTCGTCACGGCCTGTCTGTATAGGCCTCCAGGTTTTCCATGATTGGTATTGAGATTAAAGGCATGTGTATCCAATAATGGCTGTATCCCTGAACACACAGAGACTTACCCAGCTCTGCCTACCAAGTGCTGGGATTACAAGCGTATGCCACCACTGCCCTGCTTTCCTATGGCTTGCTAATAGCTCTGACCCCCGGGCAACTTTATTTATTGACATACAAATAACATTTTAATACAAATAAAATATCACCATATTTCCCCTTTTCTATTTTAATAAAAAGAAAAAAAATAAAAAGCTTATAACTAACATAAGAAAAACTATATACAAAAGTACAATAACTATACACAATATATACAAGTAATAAATACCTAAACAATGTCTAGTTCATTTGTATTTGACAAATTCAGAGAAAATAATTCCATTATCTATTCTATTGTATCTAATTCACTTTCTATCCTAATTAATCTTCAACTATAACTAACTAATCTTCAACTCCCTCAGAGACCCAAGAAGGAAATAATATTAGCTAACAAAAAAATAAAAACAGGAAGTATATGCAAGCAACTTCCAAAAAATTGTGAGTTGACAGAAACAGCCAGCTGCCTGGACAATCATCTGAGGTTTCTCCACAGTGTTGGGGCATCATCTTCAGCCTATAGGCTTAGCATATCTGACAGACTTATTTGTGAAGTAGGATGTACACAAGGTCAACAGTTCAACCTCACATTGGGTGAGAGCAGTCTATATACCAGAAACACCTGAATTCCACTAGTGTCGTGTCATGATTCAGGATTTTAAATTCTGGAAATTGTTGATGTTTTTTTAATTCAGCTGTCCATTCTTCTTGGCTATGTGTGTATGTGGCTTCATTTCAGCATCCCGTTCTTCTCCACATCCCTCTATTAAATGCTATTCTACTGTTGAGAGGTGTGAGCTTAATTACTCTTCAAGAACAACTGTTTCAACTACCTTCCCAGTGCACATCAGAAGCCATCGGCCCACTGCCTGTTAAGCTGCCTTCGAAGAAAAGGGCACTGTACCTTTCCTGGATTGCGAAGGCCACTTCAGGGATGGTGCCATATTGTCCTGGCCTCAGAAGATGCCTTTTGATAAAGCCATAACCACACTTGTTTTGACAAGAATCAATAGTCCTTTGTTTCGTGTCCTGTCTGTCCTGTTTGTCAGCAGTTGATTCGAGGATACTTTGTTGTCCAGTGGCTAACTTTTGCTACAATGAAAGTTAACTCCAATTGCAGTTTTTTCAATGCCCATATTTTCTCTGAAGTAGATTGGTACTGTCAGGAGCCGACATGTCTCATAGTCATAACAAAAAAGAAAAATTTTCTAAGTTATTAAAACATTTTAAATGCCATATTCTGTAGATCTCTGGAGGGTTTGAAAATAACCTGTCTATCTAAAATATATCTACTCAATCTTGAAAACATACCTAATATAACTACAAGTTCTATTATAATGTCTAACTACTAACTTTCATTTCTTTATATCCTAGTAGTTGTTAATAACAACATTCAAGGATCAGAAAATTGCATTACATTGTTAAATGAACGGTACAATTAGGAATATACATATAGCATTTTCTAACAATATCAATTTCAATAAATATAATTTGTATACCATATAAAACAATCCAATCCAATGTAAAGTATTTACATTTTTCTTTTCTTTTCTCAGTATGTTATCAGTGTTACACATTCTTAACTTTGTAATGAAACTTATTATGAAACTTAATTTTATAATGAATGTGATGCGTAAGAGAATGGTTTTTGTTTTGTTTTGTTTGAGACAGAGTCTCACTACATAACCTTGGCTGGCCTAGGACTCACTATGTAGACTAGGCTGGCTTTAAACTCATAGAGATGCTCCTGCTTCTGCCTCCTGAGTGCTGGGATTAAAGGGATGCATCACCACATCTGGCTTTTTTATTTGTTTTTTTAGATTTATTATTTTATGCATACACGTGTTTTACCTGTATGTATGTATGTGTAACACATGTGTGTCTGGTGTCCTCAGAGGGCATCGGACTCCCTGGAACTGGAATGATGGATGGTTGTGAGCCATGACGTGGGTGCTAGCCGTCAGTCCAGGATCCTCTGCAAGAACAGTAAGTACTCTTAACCACTGACCCATCTCTTCAGCACCGTTTTGTTTGTTCTTAAGGGAATAAATCACTGAGATACTTAGGGATAGAGTAGTTGATATCTACAACTGACTCTCAAATGCTTAAAATGAATTCATATAATTAGAAATGAGTAGACAGTGATAAAGCTCATGGAGAAAAATCTAAGTGATTGATAAATCTGGGTTAAGTGTGCCATAGGCTATTATCATCTAGGTTTGTGTAAGTATAATCTACGATGTTCTGACATCCACAAAGTCACCTAATGATACAGTCTTCAGAGCATCTCTGTTGTTGAACAATACCGTGTGTGTGTGTGTGTGTGTGTGTGTGTGTGTGTGTGTGTGTGTGTAGCAACATGATCTAGGTCTTCAAAGCATACTACCCTATGAACAAAGTAAAAAGTAGGATGAACACTCTGGAGTGGGTGCTGATGAGGGGATGCAATGGCAGTTGATCTGGAAGAGTAAAAGGAAGGAAGAAGACAGTAACATAAGACAGGAAAGAGCCTTATAAGGATTCAAAATGATTATGTAATGTGGATTAGTGTATGGGCGAAATGATGAGTGTAACTGGTTGCCACCGGTATCCAAGGAGGGGATCTTTAATTATTTTTTATTTCTCAATTTATTCATAAAATGCAGAGTAACTGTCCACTGGCCGTCTTGTTAGATGTGGGGTGAGCAGGATGAGTAACCTGGGAACATTTCCTGTACTTGCTTGATTGTCTAGTAAGCTGACCTGGATGAGTGTGCACACGTTCACTCCTGGAGACGGCGCACTGTGATGGAGCTGAAGAAAGCTCAGAAGAACCACGTTTGCTAGAACCACTATTTTGCTCATGTGATCAGATTACAGGAAGCCACGTGACCATTTCCCCTAAACTTATAGTTCTTTACCATTTGCAGGATTCCTTCTTATTCCTGGTGTCTGCAATATGTTATCTTTTGGTGTGTGTGTGTATGACCTTGTTTTGATAAAGTGACCCTACATACTGTCAAGAATAATCCTTAGAAAGTGCCCCAGTCTTAAATCTACCTTCATTTCATATTCCTTGTCCATATTGTCCTTTGCTGTGGTGTCTGGTGGACCCACCAAGATTTACCTATGACAATGTAGGTGTTTTTTAATGCCTAGTTTATCATAACATTTTCCATATATCAAGTTTTATTTATACCTAATTAATAATGGTATGACGATATGCCAAGATGAAGACTAATAATCTAGTTGAAGCCTCTTGACTCTTGGTACTGATGCTTGCAGTGAGATCTCCATCAGCTGCTGTTGTATTCTATTTAGAAGAGAAAAGAATTTAAAGCATTTTTACAAAGTTTAGCATAAATTACTGTATCGTTTTGTCAGTGGTCAGCAGCTCGGGATCCAAGCAACTGGAAGTACATTTTCCCACAGATATTCTAGGATACAAACCACATTGTTCGGACTGTTGAAAAAAAAAAAAAGAAAGAAACAAAAAAGAAAAGAAACAATAAAAATAAGATACTGGGCGAGCTTTGAAGTGCTTGGGCACAATGGTAGGTTCCTTTGTTGAATAGCGGATTTTCCTAATGCCACGAAGCTAGATCTTTATCTTACGTTTCTGAGCAGGGGACAATGAAAATGACCCAGCATGAATAAAAGAACAGATGAGAAATGTGCTGTGATAAAGGCTGGGAGGAGGCCAGCAAGTGCCCAGGCCCTCATTGAAAACAAACAGCTCAAGTGGGGAGAGAGAGAGGCATGCTTTATCCTACGACGTTCTTTTTATAGCTCTGATCGGAATTGTTTTCCCTTGAAAATGAATGGAGTGCCAGGGAACGCTGCATAGCCTTGTCTCCTGGCCTTTTCATTGCTCTGTGCCACCATGTGAATGAATGATTGCTCACAGTCACCCTACCAGTCCCATTACCATCCATATCCCTGCTTTGGAGACGGAGCTTAAGTGAGACAAGGGCTGGGGGTGGGGGATGACACTAATGGGCCTTCAATATGTGAGGGTCGCGTGGCTAAGGATGGCAGGCAGCTGTCCTGGGGAGTTCTCTGAGTCCCTGAGGGCAGAAGAGGAGGTGTGAGTAGAGCTGAACCAGGAGGATGACCCTAGTCCCAGCCGGGAAGAGTGCCCCGCTATGGTGTGAAGCGGAAGAGTGCCCCACTATGGTGTGAAGCGGAAGAGTGCCCCGCTATGGTGTGAAGCGGAAGAGTGCCCCGCTATGGTGTGAAGCGGAAGAGTGCCCCCTATGGTGTGAAGCGGAAGAGTGCCCCGCTATGGTGTGAAGCGGAAGAGTGCCCCCCTATGGTGTGAAGCGGAAGAGTGCCCCCTATGGTGTGAAGCGGAAGAGTGCCCCGCTATGGTGTGAAGCGGAAGGGTGCCCCCCTACGGTGTGAAGCGGAAGAGTGCCCCGCTATGGTGTGAAGCGGAAGAGTGCCCCCCTATGGTGTGAAGCGGAAGAGTGCCCCGCTATGGTGTGAAGCGGAAGAGTGCCCCGCTATGGTGTGAAGCGGAAGGGTGCCCCCCTACGGTGTGAAGCGCTGCAAAGGCAGGGATCTATCCTCTCCTCTTGCTGTAACACCAAAGCTGTATGTGTTTCTCGCATATAAATGCCCAGTTGGCTGATTGATGGGCAGATCCTAACACAGGGGTATTTCAAACATGGCCGGAGACACACGGGTGTGGGCTGAGTTGATCCGTCCAAGAGAAAGGCTCAAACAGTCCCACAGAGTCACTGCCATTTCTTGGGTTGCACAAGTCGTGTCTATGGGATATGGATTCTTCAATTCAGATTTCAGACAGTTCAGTTCTTGGCCATTTATGATGACAGGGAAGGGGGTGGGTGAGGCGCTGGGAGGATGGCAGAACCTAACCAGTCGTGGCACCTGCCCTCTTAAAGCAAAACATGGACCCAGACAGAAAGGAAGGCGTGTGCACCTTACACCACAAGAGTCTGAGCCTATGAGCAGTGCAGACTTAGGGATCCAGTCCAAATCTGTGTGATGCAGAAAAGAGTGCGTCCAAAGTCCACACAACAGCACTCCAAGCTGTCACGGCAGCACACCAGACAGACAACACTGCTTTCCTTGACTTCGACTTCTTTTAAAATTTAATTCTTGCAAAACTTACTGTACTGGTCAAAAGATCATAGGCTCTTTCATGGAACCTACTATTGTTATTTTGGTAATGGCCATGTTGTCAAAATTCCTTAAATATCTTAGATCCTGTCTTAATTACTTTTCTATTGCTATGATAAAACACTATGACCAGGGCAACACCTATAAAAGGAAGCATTTAATTTGGGGCTTGGGTTTCTAGAGAGTTAAAGTCCGTAGCCACCATGGTGGGGAGCTTGGCAGCAGGCAGGCAGGCATGGTGCTAGAGCAGCAGCCGAGAGCTCACCTCTTGATCCACAAGCATGAGGCAGAGAGAGCTAACTGTGAATGGCTTGGGCTTTTGAAACCTCAAAGCTCCCCACCGCACCCTGCCCAGTGACATACTTCCTCCCACAAGGTCACATCTCCTAACCCTTCCCAAATAGTTCCACCAACTGGGGACCAGGCATTCAAATCTGAGCCTCTGGGGACCATTCTCATCCTGACCACCACAGACCCACAGATCTGGGCTGCTCTTAACCTTCACTAGTGAAGCTTCTTAATGTAGTAGGCAGCAGTCAGGGCAGGGACCGAGAACTGGTCAAAGTGCTGATAATAAGCAACTGTGAGTGCCTAGCCCCAAATGGGACATTTTTATCAACCCCTTTTCCACCAAGGCTCAGGGAATGTCCTAGAAGAGGAAGCAGAATGGATGTAAAGCTGGAGAATGGGGCTGGGGAGGGGGGTGCAGTAGAATGCTGTCCTCTGGACACGACCTGGTCATTGCATTCATGAGCTCTCAACAGCTGTGCTTATCTGCACCAGACCTGAACAAGATCAAGCCACCCAAAGCTCCAGCATGGATGGGGAAGAGCTCACAAGGCCTCACTTTTATGTGGGGAGCTACTGATGGTTGATAGCTGCTAGGGGAAGGAGCATCATTTTCTTTTGGGGGTGTGGCTGCTGACAAGTTGCCTATGCTTCAGTGGCTGGACCTATACCCATATGGTCAACAATCACCTACTAATTAGAAGACATAAAATTGCGAGGGGTGTGTTACAAGGGGGCTGAGAGGGAGCTAGAGAGGAAAAGTAGGTAGTGGATATGATCATATTTTATTGTATACATGTTTGAAATTCTCAAACAATAAAAAATTTAAAACTCCGCACAGTAAGTGTCAATGCTATTTTAATCCTATTCATGAAAATTCAGAAGCAAAAATAAGCAAAACAGGCTTGAGAGATGGCTCAGAGGTTAAGAGCACTTGACTGCTCTTCCAGAGGACCCAGGTTCAAATCCCAGCACTCACATGGCAGCTCACAATTGTCTACATCTCTGGTTCCAAGGGATCTGACACCCCCACACAGACATACATGTAGGCAAAACACCAATGCACATAAAATAAAAATAAATTATTAAAAAGAATAAGTGAAATAACTCATCAGTAAGCACTCGAGGCAGAACGAGTCTAGCAGAGTTTATGCCATCTCAAAAACCGCATATATTTAGCAATGCTACGTACTGGCCTCTGAGACAGATGCTTCATATGGATGAATTTATGTTTCCATTTGGTTTTGGTTTTTGAGACAGGGCCTTCTTGTGTAGTCCAGGACTAATCCCAAATTCATGATCCTCCTGCCTCTGCCTTACAAGTTTGGGGATCACAAGAGTACATTACCCTTCCAGGTCCTTATTTTACCCAT